>NC_057805.1:453877493-454000255 GCF_018294505.1 Triticum aestivum | reverse complement strand
TCTTCGAGAGGAAAATGCGGAATAAAAATACAGGTGCCAAACGAGTGTCTGAAAGACTCCTCGAGAGGAAAAATGCGGAATAAAAATACAGGTGCCAAACGAGTGTCTGAAAGACTCCTCGAGAGGAAAATGCGGAATAAAAATACAGGTACCAAACGAGTGTCTCAAAGACTCCTCGAGAGGAAAATGCGGAATAAAAATACAGGTGCCAAACGATTGTCTGAAAGACTCCTCGAGATGAAAAATGCGGAATAAAAATACAGGTGCCAAACGAGTGTCTGAAAGACTCCTCGAGAGGAAAATGCAGAATAATAATGCCACAGTCGGGCGTCGGGGCGACACCACATAAAGGGCTTATATTTAAAGTGAGAAACGAGTACACGCCACAGTCGGACGTCTGCGCGACGTCACATAAAGGGCTTATATTGTAACACAACAATACAATAGTTCGGGAATATAACTTATCACAAGCACGAGACAAAAAATAAAGTTAGTCCATCAACTGGAATAACAATAAATCTGAGATTTTACCGCTTGAGCTTGTTCACCGGGGGCAAGTTTTTCACACGGATAGATTTGGACATAAAGTCTACATTACTGATCATGGATACGATGATTTGGAAAGAATTGACTCTGCAGAGTTTGTACTTAACCACAGCCAACGGATTTCGGTAGTCACGGGGACTAGTTCCGTCTACGGTGTTCTGGAAGGAACACGTCTAACCAGTACACCCCCAATTTAACCATCCGAAGCCAGGGATCACCCTCGGCAACATTCAGGAAAAAACCCTGAGTCGGGGAGGCTACAACCTCGCGTAGCGTGGGATCAAATTTCTATACGCGTGCTATAATGGGGTGCCCCCCTCTCGGTCCCAACCGGAAACACCCATGCCCCCTGACCGAATGACTGGCTTTAATCCTGGGCCAAGGTACCATCATCCCGGCCTCTCTGTTTGGTGTGTACACGGAAAGAGGTTACCAACTTACTAAACCGTATCCTGGCAATGAGACATGTGGTAGCACGGAAAGGGGAAGGGACGATAACACGGCTCCAACCATGTTAACGTCGGAAAAGTCGGATGACACATGGCTGGCATGCTACAACAGTACCACCTTGCTGCCCTTCATGTCACCACATGATTAGGCCACCTCTCATCAGAGGTCATCGCAACTTTGGAACATGCGGGAAAAGATCGATAACGTGGCTCCAACCACGTTAACGTCGAAGAGAGTCGGATGACGCAAGGCTGGCATGCTACAACAGTACCACCTTGCTGCCCTTCATGTCACTACATGATTAGGCCACCTCTCATCAGAGGTCATCGCAACTTCGGAACAACCGGGTCGTTGCCTTACAAGCAACGAGGTACTTATCGACACTCACATGCCACGCACAAACTTTCACATGAACATGCAAAACATCTGCCATATCAAATGTTCAAACATGCTTGCCTGGTTCGGAGAAGTCGGAGTCTAGCTCGGCGAAGTTCGCGGCTCCGTCCCCTCTCCCGGAACCTACGGCAATCACGAAACGGGGTACTAACGTGAAAACCAACACATGCACAGAAACTTTGCCAAAATTTTTTCAAATAAATCCCATAAAGAACTAGACAAAATTTGGAGATTGACAGAAAAAGAATCACTCAAAAATACCTTTTCATTAAAAAGTTATAAAGGTTTCTGTCCATGGACCTTTCTGTAATGAAACAGAAAAGTTCCAGGGTTTTAACTGAGAAAACAGAAAATGCTTCGGCTGGGAATGCGCAAGCGCAAAGGGGAAAACGTATTTTGCCCGAAGGCGCCAACAGAAAACGGTTCGGGGAAATAAAACAGAGGCTGACACGCGGGGCCCGCATGTCAGGTTTGAAAGCTCGCCGGCGCCCGAAGACGGCGGTGGACACCGGCGTCGAACCACGGCGAGTTAGGAGAAACGGAGGGTACCAAGAGCTTTAGTGTCTTCTTCCGCGTCGGTGGGTGGTGGACTCGTCCAACGGGGAGCACCACGTCGACGGCGACACTATCTCCGGCGGACGGCGGTTCGGGTGAGGTTGGGGAACTCCGGTGGAGGGCTGCAAAGTACGAATTGAGGCGCGGGTCAGAACGGGTGATGCAAGGAGGAGCTACTGGCAAGAGAATGGGGCTGCGGAGCACACACGGGGGCGAATCGGGCTGGATCCCGTGGCGGGTCGCGGCGGCCGGAGTCGAGGAAGGAGACCCCCTCGCGGCTCTTCCAGTGGCTGGGCGTGCTCTAGGGGAAGTGTAGGGCTAGTGGGTGCTCGAGTTGAAGCTCGGGACCTCTATTTATAGGCAGATCGACGGGGTGGCCGTGAACGGAGAATCTCCGGCGAGCGATTACGGCGGAGCAGTGGGTTGGCAGAGGGTTTGAGCGGTCAGGCAGCATCAGTGGATGTTACGGGACTCGTTTTGCAGCTAAACGGAGCTGGCCCTGGCGTAATGGCGTCTGCCCACGGTGAGGTGACCGCACTGTCTCAACGGCGGCAGAGAGCGCGCTCCGCGCCCTGGGGTTCACGACGAGAGCGGCAGCGCATTCGGGGGAGTGGACGGCCACGCGGCGGGCTCCGGTGGTTTGGGCGGCGCTGGGTGGAGTCGGCGGCGCCGTGTCTCCCGCTGGCGTCCGCAAAGCCGCCGCCGGCGTCGGTCACGGGGCGGCGCACCTTCTGCTGCTCGTCGCCGACGCCCGCAAGATGCCAGGCACTCGTGCGTTGCAGGAACGAGAGGGCGAGGACGAGGAGCAAGGCGACGCGAGGGTACTGGCGAGATCGACGCCCGTTTCTGAAGAAAACGACAGTGAGCATTGCAGTGTTCTCTGAATTTGCTGAAACTTGACAGTGACCAAGCATTGCAGGTGTTCGACGGTAGGTTTTGGTAAAGAGATAAAAAATTTCTGGGGCTGTAACTTGGTGAGATGATCACTCAAAGCACCCAGGGGCTGCATGAATTTACTTGGAATTTTTGGAGAAAGTTTTGAATGGATTTCACCAAATTTCGCAAATCTGGTCCAAACTTGCAGCTGATGTAGTTTGAAAATTTTGAACTGGAGACCAGTGGATCTTCATGGTTCTAGGTTGAGGGTTCAAAGCACTAGGAGGGGAAAAAGGTTTGGTGGCAAAAATCAGAACAGAAGAAGGAGTTCCTTTGTAAATCTCCAAGTGCTATAAGAGAGGACAGAAATTTATTTGAATAGAATTTGAATGGAATTGATCACATGAGGAGGTTCAACTTGCTGGATTTGATGCAAATCATGATCCAAAGGTGAGGGAAGGGTTAGGAGAGAGGATTTGCACTAATGCCATGGCAAGAAGGAATAGTTGAAAGTGGCAAAGGACTTCCCAAAAGCCATAGTGCATTCTCATAAATATTTCAAAGGTTATTTTCTCAAATGAAAAACATTTTGTCTTGAGCCCAAATGAAAAGCAAGAACCTCCAAGACCAAAGGAAGATCTTGGGTGGATCCAAACAAAACTTTTGCCATAAAGAAAAAATATTTGAGAGTGAGAGTTCTCTTGAAGAAAAAATTTTAAATCACTCCCCTCAAGTCAAATAAAAATCTTTTTGAAAAATCCAAATAAAAACTTGGGTGTCACAGGAAGGGATTGTCGGCAGCCACCCTTCGCATCGCGACGAAGGCGCCAGTCTGAGCCGGCATGCCCTGCATGCGCGTGCCCAGCTTGGACTGGAAGAACTCCCCCCAGAGCTCGAGGGTGGGGAGGACGCCGAGGTAGCCTTCGCACAGGGTGACGAAGGCGGACAGCAGCACCACCGTGTTCGGGGTGAGGTGGTGCGGCTGGAGTTGGTAGAACTCGAGAAAGGAGCGGAAGAAGGCGCTCACGGGGAAGCCGATGCCGCTCAAGAAATGCGAGCGGAAGACTACCCGCTCGCCTTCCTCCGGCTCCGGCCTTATCTCCTTCGCCGGCGCAAGACGGACCTCCACCTTGTCCGCGCCGGGCAGCCGCCGCGTCTTGCGGTGGAACTCGACGTGATCTTCATGGACGTAGGAGCCGTCCCAATCCCCACGGAACTGCATCGTGGCGTGGGGCTGCCGAGGATGAGCGCCGCGGCGGAGGATCGAGTGGTGGAGCGGTGCGGCGGCGAGGCGCTGTCGCAAGAAAGAGCAGAAGGAAGAAGATGGCGGAGAGGGAAGGGGCGTGCGAACGCCTGCCGCTCTCGCCCTCCCCCTACTTATAGCTTCGCGCGGTGAAGCCGGGGAGGCGGGGCGTGTGGTAAGACGTGGGATTAACTGCACCCACTCCCCCCACGCCTCACGATTATTACGCCCTGAAGGCGTGCCGAAACAGCCGCAGGAAGACGTGCGGGCAGCTTCGGGCCGCAGAGAATCCGCGCCTGGGCCCGGGCGTAGGCGTGGCGGGCACCCGACCTGCGGCGACGTCCCGTCGCGCGCGTGGGCTGGCAGGCTTTTTAGCCAAGGGATGCCACGTGGTTCGCACGCGGCAAGTGGCCGGCCCGCTGGCCGGTGCGCGCGCAGGCAGGCTCCCGCCCTCCGACTCCAAAAAATTTCGCCGAGACGGCGCACCCAACCGAAGCCGGCTCCCAGCTGCCGGCTTGTCAAGATAGGAAGCTGACCGAGCTTCTCGACTCCCACCCAACCTCGAAGCTCAATCAGCTTCGGGGACTACTGTCGGAGTAAATAGCCACGGGTAGCCTAACCGACTGCCCCTGGCTCTTCAAAAATTATCAGGCCATTTGAGCCTTCAATCCTTCAAAGCATTGGGCCGCCTTCCCTCGGTCGGCTACCCCAAAAGCCGACTCTCAGAAGGCGACCCAGCCTCGGCAACCTCCCCCAATACAACTACGAGATGGCCGACACCAGGAAGCCGGCCATAGAGAGCGCCGACTCCCCAGAGCCGGCCTTGAAGAGCGCCGACTCCCCAGAGCTGGCCATGAAGAACGCCGACTCCCCAGAGCCGGCCATGAAGAACGCCGACTCCAAGAAGCCGGCCAAGACCACACCAACCAAACTACGCCCACATAACGGTGACAAGACGGGATGTGGCAACAGTGCGGCCCACTACCCCCGAACCTCGAGGTAGGCATGGCCACAGGACGCCGTACGGGTCGGCCATCTCCCATCCGGCTCGGCCCTGTAGCCACGCTGGCCTCAACGTCATCCACGACAGACGCTAGTACGGCCCACGGGCGGCGGGCCCTTTCAGCCAGAGAGAGGCACGAAGGCGGCCCGGCCTCCCCCAGTCGGCCAGGGGCGTAGCCGGCCTGCAGAAGCCGGCTACTCCCCTCCCTCGAAACATGTCCCACATTAAGGAGACAAGATGAGGTAAGGCTATAGTGAGAGCCCTCGAGGCGGCACACTGTAGCCACGATTACCTCGACGAAGCCCTCGTCATCAGGGGCGAGGCTACACTAAACAGCCGCCGACAAGACCCCCAGGCGGTGGGGCCGGCCTGTCGACCAAGAGGCCAGCAGCCAGCGGGACCCACCAGTCGGCGGGCCCAATGGCCGGTGGAGAAGCCGGTGAGCATAGACACTGAGGACAAGGACCCGCGCCCAGCCGGATTACAATTGTACCCCCGGGGGTAGGCCTATATAAACCCCCCGGGGCACCCATGCAAAGGGTTGGCTTCTTAGAGTTACACACACCATATAGAGAGGGAAGTGAGAGCTAGCCTTGCTCTTCTTCTCCCTTGAACCAGACAGCTCAAGGAGCACTCGTAGCTACTCGTTATGATCTAGTGATCATGCGGAGACCCCGCAGAGCAGGACTAGGGGTGTTATCTCCACGGAGAGCCCCGAACCTGGGTAAGATCCGCCGGCGTGCATGTCTTCGCCTCATCCCGTTTCCAGGCACCGGCGACATCTTACTGGCTCCCACAATGATAAGCCATCCGTTGGCATATGTCGCACCTACCACCCGACAGCCAGTCATCTTATATGTGAATTATATCATGACATCATTTTTTTATTACATGTTAAATTTGTCAACAATTTTAGTACATTCAATTACTCTTCCTGTGCATCAGCCATTCGTCACGGTTATGGAAAAATCTAGAGTGGAAACAAGGTCTTCAGAGCAGACAATGCTATCTTACGAAGCGCATGCCTTGTTGGTTACACATAGCTCCTCAGAGGAGGATTCAGAGACAGATGACCAGTCCTATTTCCCCCCGAGGTGCATGCTCTAACTTGGCAGGGTTATGATGCTCATATCGTGCGTATGGTATCTTGCATTGCTATGTCATTTGCTTAGTTTAGACATGCTTTGTGTGAATGCCACCTGTTTAGTGTCTAATTACCATAAGTGAATTATGCAATGCCATCTTGTTGCAAGACATTATATATGTGAATTATGGAATGCTATCTTCTTGCAAGGCATTATATATGTGAATTATGCAATGCCATGTTGTTTAGCCAAGAGTCATATATGTGAATTATATCATGCCGTACTTTTTTTTGTATTTCTCATTGCTTTTGTCGACAATGTTTGTATATTCAACTGCTCTTTCTGTGCATCAGCCATTTGAATTGGTGATGGAGAAATCTGGAGTGAAAACAAGGTCTTCAGAGCAGACAATGCTACCTGGTGAAGCAGATATCTTGCTGGTTACAGATAGCTCTTTAGAGGAGGATTCAGAGGCAGATGACCAGTCTTATTATCCCCCTGAGGTGTATGCTCAAACTTGGCAGGGTTATATTACTCATATCATGCATATGTTGTATTGCAATGCTTAGTTTTTACATCATATACACGATATTGAATGCCATCTCCTTAGTTGACACATCATATATGCGATTGCCCTCTGCTCACTTCCTTAGTATATAAATCATATATTTGAATTATATCATGCCATGATGTTTACATAGACATCATGTATCTGAATTATGGCATGCCAACCCATTTTCTAAAGACATAATATAGTTATATCATCTCATCCTGTTCACATAGTCATCATATTTTGAATTATGTCATTCTATCCGTGAATTATATCATGCCATCATGTTTCCATCGACAGCATGTTTGTGATTTATGGGATGCCAACCACTTTAATAGACACATCATATAGTTATATCATGTCATCATGTTTACATGGTCATCATATTTTGAAGTATGTCATTCTATCCTGTTTAGTTAGCCATCATACATGTGAAATTGTGTCATGCTATCTTGTTTAATTAGCCATCATATATGTGAAATTATGTCCTGCTATTCTGTTTGGTTAGACAACATAAATGTGAATTATTTCATGCACTGTTTTCTTCCCTACTATCCATTGCACCTGTCTATCTTACAATGTCGGTACATTCAATTACTTTTCTTGTTTATCAGCCATTTCAATTGGAGGGGATGACGGCAGTATCTGTGGGAGTAAAAACACGGTCTTCAGAAAAGATCGTGCTACCTGTCGATGGAGATAGAACCATGGTTGTACTTGCCCAAGAACCAGCCCCACCACACATAACCCAGACTCACGCAGATTGTACCCCTACCCAGTTGGACAGAGAACCAGCTACACCCCTTCTAACCCCAACCCCAGCAGATAGTAACCCAGTTCCCGTTGACACAGCACCGTCTCCACCACAGAGCACCCAAACACGAGCAGTTAGTAAGGCAACTGCAGTGCCAAAAGCATGAGGAACACCACTCTGAACCCCAAGTCAACGCTTAAAGCAGAAGAAGAATTGTTCTCAGGTCAGGTTCCATAGCTATGGTTCATACTACTTTACTCTTGCCTCACTGTATTTACTCATGCCAACTAATTTCAAATTTGAAGGATGCAATTGAAACTACAATGGCGCAACAGGCATGTTTTAAACCTGTTTCTTTAACGTGTTTGCTGTTGTAACTTGCTCTAGGTTGATTTCAGTTTCAATTGAATAAACAGTTATATTCTCATGCCATGCACCTTACATGTGTTGTTATTGCTGTGTAGTTTCCCACACTTATATTCTTTCTAAGCTACTTTGTCTTAAATACATATGATTCAAACTGTATCTATCTTGATTTGGCAACATAAACTGGAATGATATAGACCATACAGTGACCATACTACATAGATATATGTTTGTTTCATGCTGTTATCCTGTCCACCTTACTACTGAACTGGTTTACCAAAACGAGTTTCATATACTATATTGTAAACCTGTGATGTGTTTGTTTGTTTCTCTTTTAGAATGCGGATAAAATATTGGACAAGAGTACCCTGTTATGCAATGGTATAGGAAGTAATGCAGATAAGGTTCAAGATAGTGAGACATCCCTGTTGGTCTCCAAGAAAGCTGATAAAAACTATATTGAAGACACTGAGACAACCCCAAAGTCCTGTCTTGATGTAGTGTTCGAGTTACTGGCTACTACTGCTGGCACCAAATCTTCGAACTCGCTACCTAAATCAGTTCGGCTTCTTGAGTCTCAACTTCAAGTTGAAAGAGATTGATCAGATGTTATGCGACAGGAAGCCGAAGGACTGAGGAAGTCCTCATAGAATTCAAATGCACACTTTCTGGTGCAACAACAAGTGCTGGAGGATTTAAGCGCCAAACAAGAGAAACTTAATAAGCTTGCTAAGCATCTTGCCAGCATTATGGGTACCCAGGATATTGTTTCTTGAGCTCTTCTGAAGTGGTTTCAGTTCTAGACTTGTTTTGCTGCGGCGTTTATATGCTGCTTTGTTCCCTATATTTGCACTGGTGGCGAACTTTGATGCCCAGTGGATGTAATATGTGTAATATATAGCCGTGATAGCCTAGCGTAAGTTGCTTGCCTATTTATTTCCTTATTGTCTTGTTTATTTGTTTTCTTGTAGTCAGTGCAGTTCTTTTTCCGCGGTTTGCTAGTGGCCGCAATACCTTTTTTTTAAACTAGGCCACATTAACCATGGGCTACATATTTACTGTAGTTAACATGGGCCTCCTATGGGCCGTAGAAACAATGGGCTTTCTAAGGGCCGTAGAAACAATGGGCCTTCTACGGGGCGTAGAAACAATGGGCCTTATGCAGTCCGTAGACACAATGGGCCTTCTACGGGCCGTATCATCAATTGGCCTTCTACGGGCCGTATGATCGGTTGGCCAAACATGGGCCAATAACAAACCACATTATGGCCGTAAACGGGCTACAGTTGAAATCGTCCGTTCATGGGCCGACCATAACGGGCCGTCGTTAATCGGCCGTATTTGATGACGCTATGAAAATGGCCCAACGTATTAACGGGCCACAAACGGGCCGACTGTAACCACGGGCTGAATTTGGCCCACAAGCAGAAAATGACAGTAACGGGCCGAAAGTAAATGAATGCTGGAAATAAGCCCAAGAATAAATGGGCCCTGAGAAGGCCGGAAGATAACATGGGCTGGAAACGGCCCAACGGTATAATGGGCCGTTTCTGGGTATAAAGTGATACACTGTTTATTACGGGCCAGTTTTACCACGGGTCGTTAATGGGCCGAGGGTTACTAAGGGCCTCATATGGGCCGAAAGACGTCATGGGCCATACATGGGCTGGAATTGATGGCCCAGATGACGCTACTCGGCCTAATTCGGATAGGCCGTAAACGGGCCCTGGGTTAGCGGGCTGTAAATGGGCTATATGCGAACAGGCCGTTAACAGGCTTGCCGTGGGCCGGCCCGCCACCTTTTGACGAAGTCAAATGGGCCGGCCTTTTCACAGGAATGGGCCTCTGTTGGGCCGTGCCACGTGTCGACGTATCATAGGCGCTTTGGGTCCAATGAGTGGATGACATCTGTCCCAGCGGCGAGCCGACACGTGTTCCCTCCAGCCAATGATGATTTTACACGTGGAAAATCCCCATTGGTCGGGGCTGTTAATGGGTTATTGGATCCAAAACGGGACCCGATAACTTAACGGCGTTTCATTACGGTGGATGCCACGTGTCGGTCACCCTTGATGAAATCTCTTCTGTGACGCGCGATTTATCGTCATGGAAGTAGACACTTTCGTGATGATAATTTTGGTAATGTCATGGAACACTTCTACGACAGTAGAGGTATGACTATCTTGATTCTGTCATAAATTTGTCATGGATGTACATGCTTGACAGGAAACGTGACCTACTGTGACAAACACGTATCATCTCAGAAGTGTATTTTTTTGTAGTGAAGGTCTGAGGCATTACCACAGCAAGAAGATCAAGCCCCTCGCTTTCCGAGAGGGAGACCTCATCCTCCAACTCGTCCAAGAGCAAACTGGCCAACACAAGCTGTCCTCCCCATGGGAGGGCCCCTTCATCGTTAGCAAGGCCTTATGCGACCGCAACACGTACTACCTCATCGACGCCCGCAAGACAAACAAGTGCAAGAGGGGCACCACCGGCGAAGAAACAACCTGGCCATGGAATGCATAGCTCCTCCGCCCGTTTTACAGTTAGCCGAGTGCACGTATGGATCGCCGCCTTTTGTAACCGTCTGAAACTATGGGGTCCTAAAACGACGCTCGGGGGCTGCCCCTTTTGCGACCAAGCTATTGTGTCTCCTACATTTGTGCACTACTTTACTCTTAAGCCAAACTCGGCCACCGGGTCGACTCGCTCGACCTGAGGGCTCGGGGGCTGGCCGGCTTGGCCACCCGTCGTTTTTTCCATAGCGGTTCTCAAATGCGCTGGATCGCCATAGCTTCTCGCTCCACCCTAAGCCGCAGATCCGGCTTCGGCTGTCGGCTGGCAAGGAAATGGGACCAAAGCACCAGCGCGCCACGAACACTAAGTCAAGAACTGCCGGGTCGCCCAACACGGCCCTGCCACCTGAAGTTGCCGCACGACCGGCTGCTCGCCAACCCGGCCCCGCCGGATTGCCGCTAGCCGGCCCAGTTGGTGTTTCGCTCGCGCTCAACATTTTGAAAGACTAAGTATTGAACGCTCCTCTCAAAGGCTGAACCCCTTGTCACGGACCGGAGGCTCGGCCGTCAGACTCGCGGGGGGGGGGGAGAAGCCCAAAGGGGAGAGTCACAAGAAAACGGCTCTAAAGACGAAAAGCAAAAGCGCAGGCATCCACGAAGTTTCTGCATACCGCCGGATCGCTCGACTCGGCCTCACCACTCTAAGTTCCCGCACGACCGGCTGCTCGCCAACCCGGCCCGCCGGGTTGCCGCCAGCCGGCCCAGTGGGTGTTTCTCACGCTCAAGGTTTCGAAAGGCCAAGTACTGTACGCTCCCCTACAAATGTCAAACCCCTTGTCACGGACCGGAGCCTCGGCCGTCAGACTCGCGGGGGGGTGGGAGGCCCAAACGGGGAAGGTTGCAAGAAAACAGCTCCAAAAAACGAGAAGCAAAGGCGCAGACATTGACACAGCTCATACATCATAAATTCAAAAAGGCCCAAGGCCAGAGTTCATTACACCCAGTCAACCCCCAGTGGGTGGGTGGACCTGCTACCTAACAGAATTTTTTTATAAGTTTAAAAAATCAAGCATCGCCTCCGCCAAAGCGCGCAGCCCCCGGGTCCGCGGAGGTGCCGGTATCCTCCTCCCCGGCGTCCGCGTCGCGGTATACGTCCTTCTCCTCTGAGCTGCCCTCCGGGTCGTCCAGAAGCAGGCCGTAGTCATCGGCAGGAACGACCTCGCCATCCTCCGCCCGCTCTGGCTGGAACTCGTCATGGAAGGCGAACCCGGCGATGTAGTTGGCTCGGGCGGCGATCCATCCGGCTTCCGCCTGCAGCTGGCTCTCCGAGCCGGCTCGTTGGCCCATCAACGCATCTAGTGCCAAGTCCGGATGCCACGACACCGCGAACCGGAGCGCTATCTCGGCGCCGGCACGAGCGACAAAACCCGCCACTCGTGAAGGCGATCCGGGCCGGCCTCCAACCACCGCCCCAGCCGCGTGAAGCTGGTCGGCGCGACGGCACCCGACCAGAGGGCCGCCGACATTGCCATGCCGGCCTCAGAGAGCCGCCCCATCTGTTCGCTCAAGACTCGCAGACGGGCCTCCGCGGCGGCCATGATCTCCGGGAAGGTCCAGGCCACCCGCGGGTCCGTCCCGGAGCCGACTATCCCTTGCGGGTCGCGCTGAAAGCAGACCGCCTCCTCCGCCAGCTGGCGCGTCTCCGGGAAGGCCCCTGCCAAGAAGGAAAGCAAGTCAAAAGAAATTACTAAGGAAGAAGAGCCGGGGTCCCAACCCGGCAACAACAAAACCAAAGGAAAGCACTTACTAGAGAAGGACTCTTCCAGGTGTTGCGCTTCAAGCAACGTACCGCGCCGCTCCCGGGCAATAGTGCGGTCACACTCCTCCAGCGCCTTCTCCTGGTTGGCGACCTTAGCAAGGGCCGCCTTCAGCTCGGCGTCCTTGTCCTCGCAGGGAGTCAGGTCTCCTCCGCCGTGGCCACCGACGCCTTCAGGCGCTCCACCTCAGTCTGGAGCTGCCCCTTGTCGTCAGCCAGCTTGCCACGTTCCTGGTCCGCCTCGGCAAGGGCTTGCTGTGCCTCACGACCTTGGCGGCCTCCGCCTTGAGGCGCTCCACCTCGGCCTCGAGCCAGCTCTTGTCGCCCGCCTGCTGCTCCCGCAGCCGGCTGGCTTCATCGAGCTCCTGCCGGGCTCCCGTCGCCTCCGGCTTCGCCTTCTCCACCTCGGCCCCGAGGCGGCCGACGTCTGCTACAAGCCGGTCATAGTGAAAACCGCCCCGAATCAGCCGGGTCCTCCAAGACAACACCTCGGTTGCAGAAGAAGAACTCAGCAACAAAGTACTATTTTTAGATTCGACCCTACTGCTACGCAGTTGGCCCGAATCTTGGGGTCTACACCCAGTGGGTGCGCTAGCACTACTAGAAAAAGGCTTACTAGTGGCGCACCAGTTTTGCCTACTAATGGCGCACTACTGGTGCGCCACTAGCATCACGCCACTAGTAATTTTTACTAATGGCGCACCGCCGGTGCGCCATTAGTATCTGGTACTCTAATGGCGCACCTCGAAGTGCGCCATTAGTATAGGCCAGGGTGCGCCATTAGTATGCCTCCCAGGGGGCCATATATACCCATGTGCTTTGCCATACTAATGGCGCACTCCTGGGTGATGCGCCATTAGTACCCTCTGGCATAGTAATGGCGCACTGCTCTAAGATGCGCCATTTGTATCCTTTGGCATACTAATGGCGCACGTTTGCGGGATGCGCCATTAGTATGTATATTAGGGATTTTTTTTCTTTTCTGATTTTTGCACAGATTACAAAATATATTATTGGACAGAAAATAAGCAGCAGGACACAGCAACAGCAGATTCATCGAATACAATAGAAGATTAGTCTCCGAATACAATTCATCATTTTAGTCTCCGAATTCAAATGACCGAACGAAGATAGAATATTACAAGTCTCGAGACTGCGAGTAGCGAGTTTGTCTTCACATTACAAGTCGATATCGATCCTCTAAACTAACATAGAAGAGAGCTGCGGTCATCACGATGAGCATCATCGCGATGAAACTGGTCTTCATCCGGTTCCTCCAACGCTCCCTCCTATCTCCCGCTAGATAGCGCGCGTATCTAGATTCCGCCTCCGCCCTAGTGGTGTACCCTTTGTAACTGTTACCGCTGAAACGATGAACCTGTCTCCGACACTCCTCCCAGTCGTCGTAGACTACGGGAACCTTACCCTTGTACACGACATACGACGGCATCTCTATGCACTAGCCAAACAACAGACAATACATAAGCAATATATAAGTATGCAACAAAAGGATCGGAAGAGAAAAGCAAGACATTAATAGCACGATTCATGGTCCTACTAACAAATAGCATCGATTACATCTAAGTTGAACGACTGTCCAAACCAAAGAGACATACAAGTTCACTAAAGTTTAATTACAACATGAGCTAATGAATGTTTCAGAACTACACATAGCATCACAACTTTCGACTCGACTCATGGGACCGGAGCGTGGATGAAGCCGCCGTCTGTCGTGATGGTCATGAAGTCGCGGGCGTTGTCAGCCTGCATTTGTAGCGTTGTGTCTATCTCGCTGTTGGACGGTTGTTGAAATTTGAGGTAGAACTGCCCCGAGGTACGAAGGACATCTTGATGGATGATTTCTGCAAACTCCGACTGGATGCGAAAGAATTCTTGTCGGATGTCCGCGTCCTGGATTGCCGCCAAGCTTGCGGCCCAATCTTTGAGATTATTTGGTAGCAGAAGGTGATTATGGTCCCGCACGATCGCCCGCATGTGATGGAGGGCGTAGTAGGCATCCTTCTGACCGCCAGGCGGCTGCTTGACGCAGGGGAACGTCGTATTGTGGGTGAACACGTGCCTGCCGTACCTACGAACTGGCCTCTTAAAGGTGCCTCCAGATGCGGCGTAGCCGGGGAGAGCATCATCAAGAACTTTCTTGATATTTGTGTAGTCTATCTTGGAGTCACGGTCCGGGTCGAGATACGTGGCCATGGAATATTTCGGGCTTAAGAGGATGAGTGTGCAATGTGTGTCACTGCACAGAACACGGAATGTTAGAAAAAAAAGAACGATCGAAATCTAAGAAATCATATGTTACGGGGCGGTTAGGAGATGACTTACTCGGGAAAGTAAGGCACGAGGAAGTTATCCTTATCTGGGTTTGCCAGAATGACGCCTTCGAGGTGTGAACTCGCGACTTGCCGGTCCCCAGCGCTGCCCAAGATCTTGGCACGCATGTAGAAGGGGTCGACTATCACAATGTCCGGGGTCTTGTCTCTAATGATCCGCATCTCCATACTCAGCGAAAACAGCCGAACGAAGGTGTAGTGCAGCGGATGAAGGTTAAGCATAGCAAAGATGTCATCAAATCGCAGGACGATCGTACCCCCGACGGCGCTATCCACAAAGCCCTTGCCCTCTGGCACCTTGGCCATGAAAACCGGGTATGCCACATCATTCTCTCTGAGACGCCGCTTCTCCAAAGAAAGAACACTGTCATGCAGACTCCGCATAGCACCGGTTGCAGCATTGAGCATATTTGTCGGTAGCATCGGCCTACCCGCCACATGCACCCTCCTCGAGATATCCTTAGGTGAAGGTGGCCCGTCCTGAGCACGGATCGTACTCGGTGCCGGCTGGCTCGCACTGGCGCCCTTGTTAGTCTTTCGTTTCCGTCCCTTCTTCTTGATCTGCTGTAATGGGATCGAGTTCTGCTCACAGACCGCCTTCTTGAGCGTGTTGGGGCTGATAATATTTGGCACCTCAGCTATCTGAGGCTCGGTGAAGGCGGCAGCTGGAGGCGTCTCCTGAGAACTGAACGCCAGACGACGCCTGTTGCAATTGGGTTTCTCCGCCGTACCAGCTAGATCGCGGTCGTCTTTTTGAGGGTTGGGTTCTTGAGAAGGAGGCCCGCAGAACTCATCACCGTACCCATGTTCGGCAAAGTACTTATCGACGTTGGTAAATGTACCGTCGTCGTTGTCGTCGTCGTCCGGATCCTGTGCCATATGCATGTTCGGATCCTGTGCCATAGGGATGTCCGGCATGTCCGGTAGCGTTGCGGCGTTCTTGCCATGGCTTGGCGCTGGCACGACTGGCGGTCTTGTCTGTGGGGTGGTGTCCCCCGCCCCCAAACGAATCTGGCTCTTCGGCCAAAGCAGGGGCCAGCTTACACAGGCGCTGAGGGTCATCACATCATCTTCGTCGGCCCCAGCGGGTCGAATCGGAGGTAACAACTCGTCGCAGCCTGGCAGCACCCGAACCAGTTCAACCCTATACAAGGTGGGTGGCATCGGATTACCGTGGAACACGCGGTTGCCCGGTTGAACGATTCTGCCCTTGGCGACATCGACCAACTCGCCGCCCACGAAGTGCAGGAGAGTGCAAGGAACATCGGTGGCGCCCTGCGAAAACATGTAGGGCGTCAGGGATGCCCAGTCAAAGGCAAGGAGATGAAGTCATCGGCCGAGAGGCTTAGTTACCGTGATGCCGTCGAGCTCGGCTAATGTCGAGGCACCGCCAACGGCGGGCGTGCGCGTGCAACTGACGGAGGGGCCGCTTGCTGGCGAGGTGCCGGCCGGCGTACATCCAGGTGCATTAAGCTCCAATGCCCGTGCCGGCGCCGGAGACACGAATACCGCCTCCGCCGGAGACACCAATGGCGCCGCCTGCGCGTTGTGCGAGTTGCTGGCCGTGAAGCTGGGAACCGGGGGAGGCCCCTGTTGGCCGCCCGCAATCCACGTCGTCAGCCCCTGAATCAAGGTAGGCACAATGGCGGTGAGCGTCGTTCCCAGTTGTTGTTGCACTTGCTCTTGGACAATCTCCGGAATCCGCGCCACTTGTGCCTTGAGTTCTTGAACCTCGCGCGACTGGCTTTCCGAGCTGGTCTTTTTCTCCTTTCGCCCACCAGCGGTATAGTATGACGACCATTTTGTGGACAAGCCTTTGCCGGCCACACGACCAGCTGACGACGGCTTACTGAGCTTATCCTTGTTTTTCATTACGTTCAACGCCCTATTTAAAGGGGTGTCAAAAGGGGAGCTCTGAGATGACCCCGCGCTACTGCTTTCAGCCTCCTGCGGAAGGAATGTGAACCATTTAGAAATTTGGCTTCATTAATTAGAATGCAACCATATGGAGCTAATTACGCGGGGGTGTATTCCTTACCAGAACAAGCTCAAGCGCCCTGGTCTTCGGATCCGTGGTAAGCTCCTTTGTTATCGGGTCCTCCTTGTACCGGGCCCTGACAAAGTTCCTGGTCTGCTTGTCAGGGAATTTCTCGAAGCGGGGCAGTAGGCCTTGCTCGGCACGCTCCGTGTCCTCCTTGTCCCATATAGGCTCCGCCACTCTGTAACCGCCGGGACCGAGTTGGTGGACCCCTAAGTTCAACTGCCACATTTCTTTCCCCAACTGACTTGATTCGGAGGTTGCGCTGCTCTCGCACTTGATCTTGAACTCCTTGTAGTCATCTTCGCTCATCAAAGGATATTTCGCCTTGATCTTATCATAACTATCACCTTTTTCAATCATTGCCTTCACCGTGCTTCTCCATGTAGACAGGGCCGTGCTCATCCTCGTGAGGGCGGCACTGTTCACTTTATTCCCTAAGAGGCATGTGTTTGCAAACTTATCGGGGAACTTGTATCGTTCGTGCATCTTCGTGAAGAGGAGGCAGCGCAAATTCCCTCGGTCCTTATGCCTTAGGTTCTCGGTGTTGATCGAGACGGTGCTCTGGAGAATGCACCCGAGCTGAACCGAGTACCCCTTGACTACATGTTTGGGTGCCGTTGGATGCCCGTCGGAGTTCACTTCAGTAAATTCCTCCTTGACGGTGCCGAGCACGTTCGGGCGCCGGTCCTTCCGTTGCCTCTTCGGTTGGCTGCCATCTGTGCGTGCGCCGCCATCATCAGTGGTGGCATCCTCAGCGGCACCATCAGTGGTGTCATCCCCGACGCCACTAGGGGTTGTGTAGTCAGGATCTGTGTCTTCCGCGGCGTCCTCATAGCAGTGAGGTTCTTCCTCCATCTCCTGGGACAGCTCCCGGAATTGCTTGCCGCCCGAACCGCCGGCCTCATCGTTGTGGGCCATGTTTCGCTCTAAATAGGAAAAAAGTTTGGTCAAAAAGTTGGTTATTGTCAAGGAACAAGATCATGGTCTCATCATTTAGGGTTTGTCGACACCGAGGCATCCTAAAAGCTAAGCTTTTATCATTTAGGGTTTGTCGACGCCGAGGCACCCTAAAAGCCTAAGCGTACATCATTTAGGTTCTCATCGACACCGAGGCACCCTATAGAAGCCAAGGTTTCATCATTTAGGGTTTGTCGACGCCGAGGCACCCTAAATGCTAAGTTAAGTTTTCATCATTTAGGGTTTATCGATGCCGAGGCACCCTAGGTTGGGGCTAATCACTTGGCACTAATCACTTGGCTCTATTGCCACCTATGTTGGGTTTATCATCTAGGGTTTATCGATGCTAAGGAGAATTCTAAGTTGGGCGTAATCACTTGGCTCTATTGCCACCTATGGTTTAATGCAGCAAGAATGGCGGGGCAGTTGATCCTACTTAACTAAGTACTAAGATACCCCGGCCCATGCATTAGTCGCAAGTACCCCATATGTCCTATTTTTAGCAAAGTCATGCTAAATTTCACGGAAAATTTCAGCATGACCTTTGCTGAAAATAGGACATATGGAGTACCGAATTTGCCGGAACGGAAGTTAATCGACATTCCAGCAAACTCAAGGGCCTCTCGGGGTACCTGCAAATTCATCACGACACAATGGTCGGAGACAAAACATGATGGGCAGGCCAAATACTCATGTCACAAGTAATTCAGAGGCATCACAATAAAGCAACACCCTGCACTAGCCTAAAAACAAGTGAAGTTTCACCCATATAAGAACAACTTTATAAAATCAGAGAAGTTGCTAAATTTTTTGTATCCTTCATACACACTGGAGTACAATGCTTTATAATGTTCCATCATCATTACAGAAATCCAAGAAACACATGGTCTTGAGGATATTCTTTATGACTGATTATTTCAGTTTTACATGCAGATTTTGACCAAAAAACACATGGTCTTTTTAACAGTTTTCAGTTTGGACAGAATACTGAAAACTACAGTTTGGACAGAATTCCTAACACTTTGGTCTTCTAGTTACAAAACAAAACAGACATAATTCTAGATGCCATAACTGAATTTTCCTTTGGCATCTAAAAACAGACATAATTTGGATAATTCTAGACCAACTGCCCTCTGTGAATGTCTAGTTCGTTTTCCAACATATGAGATGAAGATCTAAGTGCTTAGCTACTTGATAGTGTTATAGGATATAATATAAATGAAAATTAATTTTAAGACAGAAAATTAATAATTTCGGTGACCCCTGCCAATACAACTAAAGAATATGACAAGAAAATAACTAGAGTATAAGTTGGCAGTAATTTTGCTAAAAAAATTGCATACAAACTAAAGAATATGACAAGAAAATAACAATATACACTTTTTGCTAAATTTGGAGTTACTTCCTATAACAGTGATGACAGAGTAGTGTAGAGTATATTCTCCTAGTAGTATGTTCCATCTTGTAAAAGAAAAGGAAAGAAAAATTGTTTTCTAGGCATAAAAAAAGAGACCTTTTACAGTACAACAAGTTATTTTGGACCGTTTATTTTTTTGATCTAGTGACCCAGATTTGCTAATACTACACCAACAATTGTTTTCTAGGCTAATACTACAGGCTCCCAAACTGACATAATTCTAGATGCCAAAGGACAAGAGAGGTTCGGTATGTATCGTACCTCCTCCTCTGCTTTGTTCAGGTTGGTCTTGAGTATCTCCTTGTCCCTCTGCAGCTCTTGCACTTGTTCAGTAAGCTGCGCGTGAGTAAGTAAGATGAATGTTGGAGGATCAGTCAGGTTGGTTAAACAGCAGCACTGCACTAGTAATTACAAAGCAGCCACCGCAGTAGCACATAGGAGTATCATGCAAGCAAGCAGAGTGTTGAATGATGGTGACAGAGCTCTAGAGTTCACATGACACTTCCATTAGTTCATAGCAGTAGCACAGAGGAAGGAGGAAGGAGGAGAGGTACCTGGTCGCCGGAGGGGTCGGGGTCGGGCGGAAGGGGTCGCGGTCGGTGTCCGAGCTCGTCCGGGTCCTCGCTCGCCGCGGTCGAAGGAGAGCAGGGGCCGGTGGCGGAGGACGGCAGGGGCAGGCGGGATGGGCGCGTCGGGGCCGCGCTCGCCGGCTGCTGCAGGGGCCGGAGGAGGCCCTCGCTCGTCGGAGGGAGGAGGAGAGGAGAGGAGCGGGCGGCGCGCGCTCGGCCGATCCCGTTCGGGGGCGCGGGGCGGCGGGGGTGGAGTCCCGCGGGGTCGGGGCGGCGGCGTCGAGGCAGCGCAAGACCACAGCGGCGGACGGCGTGAGGCGCGGCGGACGGAGGGGGCGGAGCAAGGGGGCGGCGGCGTACGGTTGGGGTCTTGTGGGGGATCTGGCGAGGGAGGGAGGGAGGCCACAGTGCGAGGGGAACAAGTACGTCGATTCTAATGGCGCACCTCCCCCTGGTACGCCATAAGTACGTCAACTCTAATGGCGCACCTCCCCCTGGTGCGCCATTAGAATTTGGTTTTACTTACTAGCCCGACTGGTCAGGTTATATCCCACCTAACCCTATCTCCATCAGAACACGCCCACTAGCCCGATTGGTCAGCACGTAGCACACACACTAGGAGGTCCTGGGTTCGATTCCCAGGCTCCCCAATTTTTATTTTATGCATTTAAAATGTTGTTTGATATTTATTTGTGTTTAAATATGTTCAAACTTGTTTAAATCATAAAAGTAATATTTTTTATAAAAACAGTAATGATTTTTTAAAAAATATCATCAAATTTGTTATTTGAAAATATAATCAAATTTGCTTTTTTGCAAATTTAGTTGCATTCATTTGTGACGGTGGAGCGGGCCGGGGAGGGTGCGGGGGGGGGGGGTCGTCGGCGACGGCCGGTGGAGCGGGGGAGGGTGCGGTGGGTCGTCGGCGACGGTGGAGTGGGGGAGGGTGCGGGCCGGGGGTCGGCGGCGGCGGCCGGTGGAGCGGGGGAGGGTGCGGGGGGTCGGCTGCGGCGGCCGGTGGAGCGGGGGAGATGGTGCGAGATCGAGTGTCCATGAAATTTAAAAACATTCATGAGTTCAAAAAGTGCCCATGAAATACAATCGAGAAATGAAGGCTACAATTTAAATACAATCGATCTTAGCTAGCTATCTGTTCACAATCTTCTTGCCCTTATTTTTCGTAAATGGAGTTCTTCTCTTGAACGGACGTCCTTTAGGTAGGGTGGTCCTGCTTCTTCTTGTGGTGTATGCTGATACTTCATCGTCGTCGTCATGTTCCATCTTCGGGTCGCCGTACTTGTCGAAGTCTTGCTCATTGGCGACTCCATCCATTCCGATGATCTTCCTTTTGCCTCTCCTCACGACAACACGACTGGGCTTTGATGGGTCGGTAATGAAGAAGCATTGGTCCACTTGGGAAGCCAGTACCCATGGCTCATTTTTCGCGGTGACGTTCGCGCCTGCGGTCTTGGATTTGGCTTCGGGTATAACCATGGTGGTGAAATACCGGTCTTCTTTTATGACGCTCTTGGCCCATCTGACACGGAACATCGGGACCTTCTCTCCAGCGTAGCTCAGCTCCCAGATCTCCTCGATCCTTCCGTAGTATCTGTCCTTGTCGTTACCGGTGTAGGATTCCATTGTTACCCCGGAGTTCTGATAACCATCGCTCTTCATGTCCTTGTCCTCGGTGTAGAATGTGTAGCCGTTGATATCGTACGCCTCATACGTCATCAGGTTGTGCTCGGCGCCCTGTGACAAGGCGAATATGAGTTGTTCTTCCGCGGAAGAATCCTCATGTAAAGGGTACGACAGAAGCTTCTGCTTGAACCAACGCGTGAAACATGAGTTGTGCTCTTTGATTATATCTCCGTCCGTCCTCTGTTGGCCTCGGTCATTGTACGTCTTCTCAATAAACGTTTTGTGCTCTACCACCCAAGGATCGACCACGTCTATGTGTTGTAGCGCGACTAGGTTTGCTCTTTCAAAGTCGGCGAGTCGACCATCGAAGTCGACATGCATTTCGCGGCGACCCTCACGGTGACCCCATCCAGCGAGCCTGCCGAGGTGCCTGTTGACGGGCAGACCAACGGGGTTCTCGATGCCTAGATAATTCGTGCAGTAGGAGATGCACTCTTCGGTCAGAAAGCCCCTGGCTATGCTTCCCTCTGGACGTGACATGTTGCGAACGTATCCTTTGATGACACCATTCATCCTTTCGAACGGCATCATGCTGTGCAGGAACGTCGGCCCGAGTTGGATGATATCCTCCACGATATGGACCAGCAGATGCACCATAACGTCGAAGAATGCGGGAGGGAAGTACATCTCAAGCTCGCATAGTATCACCACGATCTCTTCCTGTAGCCTTCTGAGTTGCCTCACGCCAACCGACTTCCGAGAGATGACGTCGAAAAAGTTGCATAGGCCAAATAGCGTTTCACGGACGTGCGCGTCCATGATCCCATGGATTGCAACTGGAAGTATCTGCGTCATCAGCACGTGACAGTCGTGAGACTTCATCCCGCTGAACTTCTGCTTCACTGAGTCTAGGTATCTGCTTATCTTCCCCGCGTAACCGTAAGGAAGTTTTAGTCCTACGAGGCAGGTGAAAAACTGATCGATCTCCTCCTGACTTAGAGTGAAGCACGCGGGAGGGAAGTCATTTCCGGTCTTCTTGGCCTTTTTGCCTTTGCGACGACTTTCCGTGTCCTGCTTTGCCTCATCATCATCATCATCATTAGCGTGAAGCTCCTCCTTGATGCCCATTGATTTCAAGTCTGCCCTTGCTTTCGGCCCATCTTTGGTCCTCTCTGGCATGTTGAGCAGGGTACCAAGCAGACTCTCGCACACGTTCTTCGTGATATGCATGACATCAAGGCTGTGAGGCACACGGTGGATCTTCCAGTACGGCAAGTCCCAGAAAACAGACCTCGTTTTCCATACCTTCAGCAGTGGCTCTGGCGCCTTTCGCTTCTTTCCCGGCTCTGGCGCCTTTTGCTTCTTTCCCGGCAGTGGGCAATCTTTCCAATTTTTCAACAGCTCGTCTATTTCCTCGCCGCTCCTCGTACGCGGGCGTCTTCGGGGTTCGGTTTCACCGTCGAACAGATCCTTGCGTTTCCTCCACGGGTCATCGTCGCGAAGCCACCTTCGATGTCCCATGAACACGGTTTTCGAAGACCTGGGATCTCTATCTAGCTGGCGATACGTTGTGTCATCCATGCACCTGACGCATCCAGAAAATCCGTGGACCACCTGCCCCGCGAGATATCCGAAACCGAGATAGTCGTGCACCGTCGTGAGCAGTGCGGCTCTCATAGGGAAATATTCTTTCTCTGCGGCGTCCCACGTATTGGCCGGCGTTTTCCACAGCGTGTCTAGCTCCTCTTCCAGCAGCCCTAGATACAGATTGATGTCGTTCCCTGGTTGTTTCGGCCCTTCAATTAGCATACTCATGTGAATGTACTTCCTCTTCATGCACAACCAGGGGGAAGGTTGTACATCCACACAAACACAGGCCAGGTGCTATGTGTGCTTCTTTGGTTGCCAAACGGATTGACTCCATTGGTGCTCGCGCCCAGCACGATGTTCCTTGGATCGTTCCCAAATTCTGGGTGTTCGAAGTTCAACGCTTGCCACTATCTCCCATCCTTAGGGTGACTCAGCATCTTGTCTTTTTTATTTATCTCCGGATCATTTGCGTCATCTTCTCACTTCTTCTCCTCCCTATCCACGTGCCAACGCAGAAGCTTTGCTACCTTAGGGTCCGCGAAATACCGCTGCAGACGAGGAGTGATCGGAAAGTACCACACCACTTTTCGAGGAGCTTTCTTCCTCTTCTTGTATCGAGTGACGCCGCACACCGGACATATGGTAGACTCCGTGTGCTCGTCCCGATAAATGATGCAATTGTTCATGCACACATGGTATTTCACGTGCGGTAAATCCAGAGGACACACGATTTTCTTCGCCTCCTCGAAACTGGTCGAGCACTTGTTCCCCTTGGGAAGACGTTCGTGCCAGAATGACATGTTCTCGTCGAAGCATGCGTCGGTCATTTTGTGCTTTACCTTCATCTCCAGAGCCATGAGCGTTACTTTCAAGCGGGTATCCTCGGGCCTGCATCCTTCATACAATGGAGTAACCGCGTCTATCTCCAGGTGATCCAGCTTGACTTTCTCTCGGGCGGTAGCTCTTGCGTTATCCGTCTGCTTGAGAAGCAGCTCTTGAATATGAGGGTCCTGCACCCAGCCCATCGATGGTCCATCGTCGTCTGCTCCCGCATCTTCCTCATCATCATGTCCGGCATCTTCTACATGATGACTGTGTACAGCATCACTGTCGTGATCATGTCCTGGAGATTCTTCGTCTTCTCGCCCGCCCGAGCCGCGGTGTTTGTCTTGCTGCCCATCCTCATTTCTTGCCCAACCCCCATGGACGACTTCGTAGTCATCTTCATCACCTTGCCACCGATAGCCATCCATGAAACCACGCAAGAGCAGGTGGTCCCACACCTGCCCGGAATCCGGGTCCGCAATAAGGCTCTTCAGCTTGCATCTTCGACACGGACATCTTATCTCCGTCTCGTTCTTTTCAAGCATCTCGGCCTTCGCGGAGCTCAAAAACCTTTTCACGATGCCTTCGGTCATCGTGCGGACCATGGTCGCCTGCGGGGTAGAGCAAAACGATATTTTAGAACCAAGAAAAAATTTGGCATGACTTTCCCTAAAAATAGGACCAAAAAGAATGCATAGTGCCAAAATTCTCGCCGAAACGGAAATGAATCAACATTCCGGCAAAATATTGGCAACTATCGCATTTCAAATACCGGTACCTGCAAACACAAACATATATGCAACACCACAAACATATGCAACACCACAAACATACATAGATCTAGCTAGGACATAAAAAGTGCATGTGCACGTTTGTTGGAGGGAGAACAACATAAAGATAGCTTCCCCCTTACTTACCTATCAAAAAAAGGGGGTTTAACCACGTAATTTGGATGAATTTATGGTGCAAATGAGGTGAGGAGGAGGAGGCAGCCGAGACAAGCTTGGAGGAGGGAGGAGAGAATGAAGTGGGGAAAGTGAGTGGGTAGGTGTGGCTGTCCAAAATATCTAGCTCGTCCCAGGTTACTAATGGCGCACCACCACAAAATGCTCCATTAGTAACCCTGGTTACTAATGGCGCACCTTCTGGTGGTGCGCCATTAGTAGTTTTGCAAAAAAAAATAACACTAATGGCGCACCTGGGAGTAGTGAGCCATTCCTAGCTTAAACTAGTAATGGCGCACTGCACCAGGTGCGCCATTAGTAGTTTTGCAAAAAAGTAAAAAGTAAAAAAAATATTGTAGTGGCGCACTGTGTTGCTAGTGCGCAATTACTAGTTACAACTAGTAATGGCGCACTGTGTCATGGTGCGCCATTAGTATGTCTGGCAAAATAAAAACAATTGTTACTAATGGCGCACCGTGTGTCCGGTGCGCCATTAGTGTATTTCACACTAATGGCGCACCAGCACATGGTGTGCCACTGCTACATAGTAATGGCGCACCACATGTCTGGTGCGCCATTAGTGGCCATTCCATCTATAGCCCTTTTCCTAGTAGTGTAGCGTGCCCCCACTAGAAAAGAGCATGAAAGAGAAGTACCCGCCGTGATGCGGAGCTCCTCCTCCTTGGCGCCGAGCCTCTCCTTGAGACGCCTGTGCGTCTCAAGGAGCCGGTTGAAGACAGTGACCCGGTAGGAGTCTAGTTGCTGCGAAAGGCAACGATCAGCGCAAGACAGCAAGATCAGATTCGACCCAACTGCAATGTAGTTGGCCTGAATCTCGGGGGCTACACCCAGTGGGTGCGCTGGCGCGCCCCATGAAGGAGAAAACAATGAAAAAGAAAAGCAGAACAAAAATGAAAACTTATGAAGACGGCGCGCTCCAGCTCCTGCGTCGCCTCGACCTCGGCCTGGGCAAAGGCCTGGATCCGGTCCGTCCGCCCTCGCAGGCAACGGGTCATGGCGGCCATCGCCGCCTCCTCCTGGGTCGGAGGTCCGAAAGGGACATCGCTGGTCCCGCTCCGCGACGGCCGCGGCTCGGTGACCCGGCATCCTACGGACCTGAGCACCAGGCCATGCTCTCCACCGGCCGCCTCCCCTGAAGACGGCGCCTTCTCCGGTGCCCTCTCCGACACCGACGCCGGCTCGGTGGGCGGAGCGGCTTGAGGCTCCACCACCGGCGGCGCTTCGCTCGCTGGCGTCCGGGACGCCCCCTCCGGTGCCACCCACGCCACCTCCTCCAAGACGGCGTCAGCGCCGCCTCCATCGGCCCCCTCCCGCTCGACCAGGTCGGTGCATGGTGGGGTGCCTTCCTCGACAACCACGACCTCCCGGTCTAGGTCCATTGTGTCTGCATGGCCGCCTTGGCCGTGCTCCCTTTTCGACACCGGCACGAAAAACATCGTCGCCGCCACCGTCCCCGCCGGCATCTCCGGCCACGCCGCCTCCTCGCCGGCTTGCGCCCACGCCGTCGCGGCACTGACCTAGGCCCGGGTCGACGCCGCCTCCAGCTCCGCCTCGGCCCGGTTCCGGTCCCGCCAAGCCAGGCCCTCGGCATCGGCCGGGTCCAGACCAAGGTCCGGATCCACCGGTGCCTCCTCCTCGTCCCGGTCGATGGTGCCGGATCGGCTCCTCCGGAACACGGCGCCCTCAGCGGACGCGGCGTCCGCTGCCGCCAGCGCCAGCGAGATCGGCGACCTGAAGCACAAGACAAAAATGGTTACGCCGAGTCAAGCGGAGCCGCTCAGCAACTCGGCTCGAACAAAAAGGGTCACTCACCCCGGCACCACCAGAACAGCAGGCCTCGCCGCCCTCTCCTGTGGAGCGTAGCGCCTCCTCTTGGCAGGAGGCTTCGCGCCTCCGGCCGGGTCTGCCGCACGCTTCGCGGTTGGGGCCCGCGGCGGGACGCTGTCCTTCCCATGTGGGCGCCTCGCCGTCGCCACCCCCCGAGGCGACCCGGCTCCGGCCGCGCCACTGCCTCCTCCACCCGGCACCGCTACATCAGCAGCTCGCGTCAGCATCCCCAAAGCCGTCCCACAACCGGCGAGTCAAGCAACATAAACGAGACCCACCTGCTCGGCGCATTGCGCCCGTATCGGCGGCCGCTTCCTCCCCTCCGCCCTGGGCCTCGAGCTCCTCCGAGGCAACCGACACCACCTGCGCCCGCGCCCGGTCGTAAGGATGCCGGATGGCATTCAGAAGCACCTCTCGCGTCGCGTCAGGACAAACAAGAAGATAAGCAGCAGTGAAGTATGGAGACCAGGGACTCACCAACGGTGCCGGGTTCGCATGGATGTACGAGGCCTTCCCGAACTCCCAGTCGACCCCCAACTTGGCCTTGGAGATGTCATTGACCCGGCGCGCGACTTGGTCCACCGCCAGCCGCGTGTTTGCCATGCGGTTGGGGTCCTGGAGGCCGGTCATCTGACCGATGAGATGACTGCGCTGCAGCAGCGGCAGCACCAGCCGGACGATGAAGGCGGTAATGAGGTCAGTGCCGGTGAGCCTCTCCCGCTCCTTCATCACCGACACCCGCTCGCACAGGTTGAGCACCTCCTGCGACGGGTGCTTGGGGTAGTACCCCCAGTTCTGCTTCCCCCACGGCGGCGAGTTGATGAACGGCGGAAGGTTGATGCGGTCCTCGCCGAGGTTGCGGACGTAGAAGAAGGAGTTCTGCCATTTCTTGGCAGAATCCTCCAGCAGCATCCTCGGGCAGTCTGTGCCCGGCCGCTTGGTGATGACGGCCGCCCCACATTCGGACTTCTCCCTGGCCTTCGGCCCCTGCTGCTTCAGGGAGAAGAAGCGCACCCAGAGGTAGATCGAAGGCTTGACCCCCAGGTACCCCTCGCAGAGGGTCACAAAGCCGGACATCTGCACAATCGCGCCGGCGCCAAGATGGTGGGGCTGGAGCCCGAAGAACTCCAGAAAGTCATGGAAGAAGCCGCTCGCGGGTAGCTCAAACCCGCGCTCGCGGGCAGGAAGACCACCCGCTCCGATCCCTCGGGCCGCGTCTCCCGCTCGCCTTGCGGGAGGCGCGCCTCGACCTCCTCCGCCCTCGGCACGCGCCTGGTGTCGCGGAGGTAGGCGATGTCGTCAAGAGTGACGGTCGAACCCATCCAATATCCTGACGGCAGTGCCATCGACCCTAGCGCGGAAGAAGGAGGAGAAAAGGAAGAAGATGGCAAGAGAGCTCTGCTCAAGACAGCAGGCGTCGCAGCTAGCGGCGGTCGTCCGAAGCAGAGGGAGGATGAAGAGGCAGGGGCGCGAGTGTGAATGATCTCCGCCCCCAATTTATAGGCCACGATTTGAAACGTGGGGAAGTGGGATCGTCTACGCTCGCCCTCCCACTTCCCCGCAATAAGTGCGCACGTACGCATACAGTAACTGCATCGAGAATGGCAACCGACCCGCGGACACCACAATAAATCCGCGCGCGTGGGCCGAGGGTGCGCGGCGGCGGGCCCTAGGCCGTCGCCCCGTCCCATCACGCGCGTGGCCTATCAAGCCCCTCCGGCTCCCAGACGCCACCTGGCGGCCGCGCGAAGCCCGAAAGATTGCCCAAGATTCGTCGAACTCCTCGGTTTCCCGCCACGAGCGGGACGCTGCGATCCGGCTTTCGGAAGCTGGCACACAGTGGGTGTTGCCGGACCCGGCGGTCACCAAATCTGCCTCTGCAAGGGGGGATTACGAAGGCCCTCCCAGCTGAAGACGGCGGACCTTCACAGCTTCGGGGACCACTGTCGGCGGGATGAACCACTGGCAGGCAACGGAACCCGGATACTTTTCAAAAATGACGGGGCCAGCATCGCCCCTCAATCCGGCTCGCTCTTGGCCGGGTCGCTCAACCCGACCAAGCCCTGCGACCCGGCCGAGCTCTACAACCCGGCCAGACTCCTCAACTCGGCCCCAACAACCAAGCTCAAAACTTCCTCAACAAGCCAGCACCGCCGTTGGCCTGTTCTCCAAACCCGGCCAAGGGTCAGCGGCCGTCCCATCCCGGCCGTACGATGGGATGAGTCTCCGCCAATTGATGACCGAAGCCACAGTGCCTCGCCCATGCCTCTGGTCAGCCGGACGAGGCAACAGTGCCCCCACCTACCCGCTGACCGGGGCTGGCGTGGAAACAGTGCCCCCGACGTCACCCATGACGCCGGCAAGTGGCGACCTGATGGAGCGCCACTGTAGCCGACTCGACTCGGCCACACCCAAACGACCGACAAGATGGCACACAGTGCCCCCTAGGCGCATGGGGCCCGTGCCCGGCGAACCCGGCGAGCCCTGGCACCCGGCGGGTCCCAGCACCGGGTTCCTGGACACTGACAACCCGCCCCTACGGCCTTGTAACATTACCCTTGTACCCCTGGGGGTTGACCTATAAAACCCCCCAGGAGCCCTCACGCATACGGGTAACTCCTTCATTCGCACAGGCGATCACACACACACACACACACACACACACACACACACACACCCAGCAAGCGGCATCTGAGGAGAGGGAGCTACCTAAGCCTTGGCCAGCCTTCCTTCTTCCTCCATACAGCTCTAGGAGCAACTCTGTACTATTACATATAAACCACACTCGGCAGGACTAGGGGTGTTATCTCTCTGGAGAGCCCCGAACCTGGGTATGTCTTGCGTCCCGCGCTCGTCATGCCAACCTCGCCTCTGGAGCCCACCAGCGCCCTCGAGCCTCCTCCTATCTTCAGCCATCCCTTGGCATCTGTCATGTGCCCACCACGACATGACGCATGAGTGCAGCAACCGCCCCATGCATGACCCCCACGTCACGCACGACCCCCACATCGCGCATTCAATGCGGGTCATGGGGAAGCACAGTGGGCGAGGGAGTTACTGTAGTAAAACTCGGCCGCGCATGCCCGCACACCGTTTTGGGCCTAGCCCAACAACGTGTCGGGGGTTGGGTGCGACATATGCCAATGGATGGCTTATCATGGTGGGAGCGAGTAGAACGTCGCTGGTGCCTGGAAGCGGGATGAGGCGTAGACACGAACGCCGGCGCAGTTTACCCAGGTTCGGGGCTCTCCAAGGAGATAACACCACTAGTCCTGCTCGGCGGGGTCGCCGCATGATCACTAAGGCACTAGTGAGTACAATGGCGCTCCTCGAGCTGTATGCTAGAGGTAGAAGTAGGCAACGCTAGCTTTCCTCCTCCCCTAGGTGTGAGTCTAATGCTAACGGATTGGAACCCTTTGCATGGGTGCCCTGGGGGTTTATATAGGCCTACCCCCCAGGGGTACAATGGTAATCTGGCGGGGTGCAGGACCAAACCGTCAGTCTCTCTGATCGCTGGCTTCTCCGCCGGCTGCTGGGGCCCGCTGCTTGGTGGGTCCCGCCGGCTGGTCCGGTACGGAGCCGACAGGCCGCCTTCGCCGCTCACGGGTCTTGCCGGCTGCAGATCACTATAGACATGATGCTAAGGACGCTTGCTTGGTCGGGGGGGGCGTGGCTACAGTCCCGCCGCCTCGTGGGAGATCACTGTTGCCACTCCGTGTCTTATCTAGTTAATGGTGCATGGGGCCCTGAGGGAGGAACGTCCCGACTGCTGGGAGCCGGCCTCCCTTGGGTCCGACTGGTGAGGCCCTCGCCATCTTCCGGGCTCTCGCTGACCAGCAGGGCCCACCGTCTTCGGGCCATACCAACAAGCGGTCGTGGGGACAGGGCTTCGCCTGTCAGGAGTGATGTCAGGGGTGGAGTGGCAACAGCGCTGCGCCAGGCGGAGATCTCCGTCTGTACGGAGCACTGTGGCCACGCCCCGCCCTGGATACGGGGGGATGGGCTATACTGCAGCCACACCCTATCTTGTCTCTTTAATGGGGGCACAAACTCTGAGGGCGCCTAGGGCCGACTGCAAGGAGCCGGCCTCTCTGGAGGCTGCCTGCTAGGAATCGGCCCGTCTTGGAGCCGCCTTCTTGAGCATGCCGCCTTCTGGCAGTCGGCCGTTCGGCCAACCGGCCGCCAGAAGGCGGAGATCTATCTTGACGTCTTGAGGGGCGCAGCCAGCCCGATGTCTTGAAAGGTTCTGGGGCTCGGGTTAGGGTACCTATGGCCCATTACTCCGATAGTAGTCCCCGGAGCTGGAGAGGGGTCACGGCTGAGGAGTCGGGGAGCCTCAAAAGTTTCCTCCTCCGGGCGCTCTGAGGGAAGCTTCATTCGACTTCTGGGAAGCCGGTCGGCAGGAGTCGGGTACGTCCAGTCGGATCTTTCTGGAATTTCGAATGCATCGGCGGGAACTAGGTGGCGTGCTTGCTAAGATTCTCGGCCCGCCGCCCGTCGTGGGCGTGCCACATGGCGCCAGCCAGCTGGGTCGGCCTGCAAGCCCACGCGCGTGATGGGACACGACCGTAGGCTAGGCCCGCCACCACCGGGCCTCGGCATGCGAGCGGATCTGCTGCGGCCGAGGTGGGCGGTTTGGTTTCCCCGCGGAGTTACTGCACGCAGTAACTTGCGCGGTAAAGGTGGGAGCGTGGGGTCGTGGGCAGAGTTAATCCCACGATCCCATGCCCGCCCCCTCAGCTTCGTAGCCCGCAGGCTATAAGTAGGGAGAGGAGAGGGAGCGGCAAAGCACGCGCCCCCTCCACCCGATTCTCCCTCCTTCTTCTTCCTCTCGCCGCAGTGCCCCCGAGCCCCGCAGAAGCGCTGCCGCAATTCGTCTCCGCCGAGCTTGTCCGCCCGAGCCCTCTTTGCTCTGCTCCATTCTCAGCTCCCTCGCTGCGCCCTTTCTCTGTCGAGCTCTCCATGGCGCGCGAGCGAGGAGGCGACTGGGACGGGTCCAACGTCAATGAGGACCACATCACCTTCCTCCACGAGACGCGGTGTCTTCCCGGTGCGAGCTATGTGAAGGCACGCGTGCCGCCGGAGGGGGAGATCTCGCCGGTGCCGGGGGAGGGCGAGCGGGTCGTCTTCCGCTCGCACTTCATCCGCGGCTTCGGCCTGCCGGCCAGCGGCTTCCTCCGTTCGTTCCTCGAATTCTACCACCTCCAGCCTCATCATCTCACGCCCAACACCGTGATGCTCCTAGCCGCCTTTGTCACACTATGCGAAGGTTATCTTGGCATCCTCCCCACCATCGAGTTGTGGGGAGCCTTCTTCTACACCAAGCTGGGCACCAAGCTGGGCACCTCCGTCCGAGAGGTGGCTGCCCAGTGCGGTGCCTTCATCGCAGTTCGCCGGCCGTCGCCGAAGAACGTCTTCCCCACCATCAAGCTGCCACAGTCGGTCAAGATGTGGCAGCAATCTTACTTCTACGTGGAGAACGTGGACCCGGCCGTCAACTTCCTCAACCTGCCGGCTTATGTAGCCGTCCCGCCTGCCGAGCCTTGGGCCAGCTGGGCCTTAAAGCCGAAGCCGGTGTCAGCAGACGGCGCCGCCGCCATCCAGCGGCTCCGGGAGCTGACCGCAACCGAAGGCCTCAAGGCGTCTGACTTGCTGGTCGCCTTCGTCGAGTGCCGGGTTCTCCCGCTCCAAGGCCGGCCACACCTGATCAGCCGGATGAGCGGGCATCGCGACCCGTGACGTCTGAGCACCAAGGAGATGCCGGCTGCTGAGGTCGCCAACTTGGTAAATGAGATCTCCGGCCTCAAGCTGGAGGGGTCTTGGAGTTTTGGCAAATGGCCGTATTCCCGTGCCGACCCGCCGCCTGCGGTAAGTTTCCAAATCTTTCTTCCTGTACACTCGTCCTGGTCTCGATCTTGGTATTGATCAGCCGGCCTCTCGCCGCTTGAAACAGATCTACACGTCGGACGCCACGGCCGCCATCGTAGGGGCAGGTGGTGACTACCAGCCGGACCGGGCGGTAAGCGATGTGGACGACCCCGACTTGGGGGCGGCCTCCTTGGAGCACACCGCAACGAGCGGCGTCTACGAAGTAGGCGGCTCTGAGGAAGGCGGCATCGAGACCTGGCCTGACGACGACGAGGAGGAAGAAGAGCGGCGTCCAGCACGGGGCGTCGGCAGGGCAGACGCGGGCCCCTCAGTCGAGCCGGCTGCTCGAGGCGGCACGCGTAAGCGTAAGCAAGGCGCCGTCTTGTTCCTCAGCGCACTGAAGAAGGCCAAGAACCCGACCGCCGTGACCAGGCGGAAGGAGGCCGCAGCGAAGGCGGCCAAGTACCAGAAGCTCCCAAAGGCGCCTCCTATGGTGTCGGCGTAAGTATCTTTCCCTTGTGGTCTTCTTTCTTGTTGATTCCTTCTGAACTTCCTTTGTTTTATTTTCTTGATTCTTAGGGCTCCGCTCTCTCTTGAAAAGTCGGCCGCCGCCTCCATTGTGGGGTCGGCAGAGAGTTCCACCACCACCCGGCGAATCGATCCGGCCGCCGACCTCCGGGAGGCGACGGAGCGAAACGCGCGGGAGGCGTGCGAGGATGATGACCCACAAGTATAGGGGATCTATCGCAGTCCTTTCGATAAGTAAGAGTGTCGAACCCAACGACGAGCAGAAGGAAATGATAAGCGGTTTTCACCAAGGTATTCTCTGCAAGCACTGAAATTATAGGTAAAAGATAGTTTTGTGATAGGATAATTTGTAATGAGCAACAAGTAACAAAAGTAAATAAAGTGCAGCAAGTTGGCCCAATCCTTTTTGTAGCAAAGGACAAGCCTGGACAAACTCTTATATAGAGAAAAGCGCTCCCGAGGACACATGGGAATTATCGTCAAGCTAGTTTTCATCACATTCATATGATTCGCATTCGGTACTTTGATAATTTGATATGTGGGTGGACCGGTGCTTGGGTGCTGTCCTTACTTGAACAAGCATCCCACTTATGATTAACCCCTATTGCAAGCATCCGCAACTACAAAAGAAGTATTAAGGTAAACCTAACCATAGCACGAAACATATGGATCCAAATCAGCCCCTTACGAAGCAACGCATAAACTAGGGTTTAAGCTTCTGTCACTCTAGCAACCCACCATCTACTTATTACTTCCCAATGCCTTCCTCTAGGCCCAAATAATGGTGAAGTGTCATGTAGTCGACGTTCACATAACACCACTAGAGGATAGACAACATACATCTCATCAAAATATCGAACGAATACCAAATTCACATGACTACTAATAGCAAGACTTCTCCCATGTCCTCAGGAACAAACGTAACTACTCACAAAGCATATTCATGTTCATAATCAGAGGAGTATTAATATGCATATAGGATCTGAACGTATGATCTTCCACCAAATAAACCAACTAGCATCAACTACAAGGAGTAATCAACACTACTAGCAACCTACAGGTACCAATCCCAGACTTAGGGACAAGAATTGGATACAAGAGATGAACTAGGGTGTGAGAGGAGATGGTGCTGGTGAAGATGTTGATGGAGATTGCCCTCTCCCGATGAGAAGAGCATTGGTGATGACGATGGCGATGATTTCCCCGTCCCGGAGGGAAGTGTCCCGGCAGAACAGCTCTGCCGGAGCCCTAGATTGGTTCCGCCGAGGTTCCGCCTCGTGGCGGCGGAGTCTCGTCCCGAAAGCTTGCTTATGATTTTTCTTCGGACGAAAGACTTCATATAGCAGAAGATGGGCACCGGAGGGCCAACAGGGGGCCCACGAGGCAGGGGCGCGCCCAGGGGGGTAGGGCGCGCCCCCCACCCTCGTGGCCAAGGTGTGGGCCCCCTCTGGTATTTCTTTCGCTCAGTATTTTTTATTATTTCTAGAAATAACTTTCGTGGAGTTTCAGGACTTTTGGAGTTGTGCAGAATAGGTCTCTAATATTTGCTCCTTTTCCAGCCCAGAATTCCAGCTGCCGGCATTTTCCCTCCTTATGTAAACCTTGTAAAATAAGAGAGATAGGCATAAGTATTGTGACGTAATGTGTAATAACAGCTCATAATGCAATAAATATCGATATAAAAGCATGATGCAAAATGGACGTATCAACTCCCCAAGCTTAGACCTCGCCTGTCCTCAAGCGGAAGCCGATAACGATAAATATGTCCACATGTTTAGAGGTAGAGGTGTCGATAAAATAAAATACGGACATGAGGGCATCATGATCATTCTCATAACAGCAACATATATGGATATTGTCATATGATCTCTTATGCTCAAGTAATAATCTATTCACAATCCAAAGTATGAATCAGAAACTTTATTGAGAACCAACAAACTATAATCTCAGTCATTGAAGCAATTGCAATTTATCATAACATCAGACAGAGTCTATTTGAGAGCTTTTCAGCAAGTCCACATACTCAACTATCATTTAGTCTTTCACAATTGCTAACACTCACGCAATACTTGTGGTTACGGAGTTTTAATTGGACACAGAGAAAGATAGGGGCTTATAGTTTCGACTCCCAACCTTTTACCTCAAGGGTAATGTCAACAATAATAACTCATGCTAACTTACATCCAATTAATTAGATATATATATATATATATATATATATATATATATATATATATATATATATATCAGGATCTTTCCAACATACTGTGCTTGCCAAAGGATAAAATGTAAAAAGGAAAGGTGAAGATCACCATGACTCTTGCATAAGGTAGAAGATAATAAAAGATAGGCCCTTCGCAGAGGGTAGTAGAGGCTGCCATGCGCTTTCAGTGTTGGATGCAACAAATCTTAATGCGAAAGAACGTCACTTTACCACTTGTGATATGGACCTTTATTATGCAGTCTGTTGCTTTTATTTCTTCCACATCCCGAGATCGTATAAAGCTTATTTCCTCCACACCAATCAATCATACATTTTTAGAGAGCAATTTTTATTGCTTGCACCGATGACAACTTACTTGAAGGATCTTACTTAATCCATAGGTAGATATGGTGGACTCTCATGGCAAAACTGGTTTAAGGGTTTTTGGAAGCACAAGTAGTATGTCTACTTGGTGCAAAGAATTTGGCTAGCATGAGGGGGAAAGGCAAGCTCAACATGTTGGATGATCCATGACAATATACTTTATCTCAGATATAAGAAAACATAACCCATTACGTTGTCTTCCTTGTCCAACATCAACTCTTTAGCATGTCATATTTTAATGAGTGCTCACAATCATAAAAGATGTCCAAGATAGTATATTTATATGTGAAACCTCTCTTTCTTTATTACTTCTTATTAATTGCAACGATGACCAAAGCTATGTTTATCAACTCTCAACAACTTTTAATCATCATACTCTTTCTATGTGAAGTCATTACTCTTCATAAGATCAATATGATCTCTTTTTATTTCTTTTTATTTTTCCTCTTTTCTTTTATTCCCTCAGGATCATAGCAAAATAATCAAGCCCATGACTCAACACTAATCTTTATTATATAGCTCTCGGACTCGATTACATAGAGGGATCATAAAGCAAAACTCAAAACTAACTCATACTAAAGCTTTATTCTACTGGATCAAAATAATACTAAAAGGATCGAACTAAGAAAAACGGTAAAGATAGAGATGTGGTGGTGATACGATACCGGGGCATCTCCCCCAAGCTTGGCAGTTGCCAAGGGGAGTGCCCATACCCATATGATTATGTCTCCTTTGTTGAAGAAGAAGATGATGGTTTAGTTGATGGCGTAGGCTTCTTCCTTAATTTGCACTTGAGGACATAATTTTGATCCCTCAAGTCATCAATCTCCTGCCCCAGGCTTAATATCTTTTTTCATAATTCCTGCTTGTTTTCCTGCAAGAGGCGAAAAGGGATAAACTCAATCTTAAATTTCTTTGCTCTATCAGGGAGGCTTGACTTTTTGAACTCCACATGCATGTCCCCAGGTTGAGGTAATGGGACTTCATCTTCATCTGAGCTCGTCTCCTCCTTTCTCTTGGGCTCATAGTCCTCTTCTTCTTCTTCTTCTGTAGTCCAACCACAATGCTCCACATTCCCATAGACCTTAGGATCTGCAAGGTAATCAGCCACATGGCTTTCTCCTTCCGAATCCTGGGACGACATATTGCTCTAATCTGCAGCAGGACAGCTCGAAACAAAGACAGGAGATATTTGCATGATACGGAGGTCAAAACCTTCGGGAGATTATATAATGAATTTTTACCGACCAAAATATGTATCGTGCAAGAAAACTGAGTCCGGAGAGTACACGAGGTGCCCACGAGGTAGGGGGGCGCGCCCAGTAGGGTAGGGCGCGCCCTCCACCCTCGTGGAGGCCTCGTGTCCTTCCCAGACTGCTTCTTATTTTTCTATTTTTCTAAATATTCCAAAACGGAGAAAAATTGCCATTAGAACTGTTTTGGAGTCAGTTTACTTACCGTACCACATACCTATTCCTTTTTGGAGTCTGAAATGTTCTGGAAAGTGTCCCTTATGTATTCCTCCGGGGTTATGGTTTCAATAACATTGGTTTCCACATTTATAGGATTACCTGAGATATAATGTTTAATTCTTTGACCGTTCACCACCTTCAGATTTCTGCCTTCGAAGTTATTAATTTTTATGGCACCGGAACGATAGACCTCCTCGATAACGTAAGGGCCTTCCCATTTAGAGAGAAGTTTTCCTGCAAAAAATCTTAAACGAGAGATGTATAGCAATACATAATCTCCTACATTAAACTCACGCTTTTGTATCCTTTTGTCATGCCATCTTTTAACCTTTTCTTTAAACAATTTGGCATTCCCATAGGCTTGGGTTCTCCATTCATCAAGTGAGCTAATTTCAAATAACCTCTTCTCACCGGCAAGTTTGAAATAATAGTTGAGCTCTTTAATAGCCCAATAAGCCTTATGTTCTAGTTAGAGAGGTAAGTGACATGCTTTTCCATAAACCATTTTATATGGAGAGATACCCATAGGATTTTTATATGCAGTTCTATAAGCCCATAATGCATCATCCAGTTTTTTGGACCAATTCTTTCTAGATCTATTAACAGTCTTTTGCAAAATTAATTTGAGCTCTCTATTGCTCAATTCTACTTGACCACTAGACTGTGGGTGATAAGGAGATGCAATTCTATGATTAACATCATATTTAGCAAGCATTTTTCGGAAAGCACCATGAATAAAATGTGAACCACCATCAGTCATTAAATATCTAGGGACTCCAAACCTTGGAAAAATAACTTCTTTAAGCATTTTAATAGAAGTGTTATGATCAGCACTACTAGTTGGAATAGCTTCTACCCACTTAGTAACGTAATCAACAGCAACTAAAATATGTGTGTATCCGTTAGAGGCAGGAGAAGGTCCCATATAATCAAAGCCCCAAACATCAAATGGTTCAATAACAAGTGAATAATTCATAGGCATTTCTTGACGTCTACTAATATTACCAATTCTTTGACATTCATCACAAGATAAAACAAACTTACGGGCATCCTTGAAGAGAGTAGGCCAATAAAAACCGGATTGCAATACCTTATGTGCAGTTCTTTCTCCAGCGTGGTGTCCTCCATAAGCCTCTGAGTGACACTTGCGTAGGATCTGTTCCTGTTCATGCTCAGGTACACAACGTCTAATAACATCATCTACTCCTTCTTTATAAAGATGTGGGTCATCCTAGAAGTAATGTCTTAAATCATAAAAAACTTTTTCTTTTGTTGGTATGTGAAACTAGGTGGTATGAATTTAGCAACGATGTAATTAGCATAATCAGCATACCATGGAGTAGTACGAGAGGCATTTATGACATTTAATTGTTCATCAGGAAAGCTATCATCAATAGGTAGTGGGTCATCAAGAACGTTTTCTAACCTAGACAAGTTATCTGCAACGGGGTTCTCAGCTCCCTTCTATCAAAAATATGTAAATCAAATTCTTGTAGCAGGAGAACCCATCTAATAAGTCTAGGTTTAGCATCTTTCTTTTCCATAAGATATTTAGACGCAGCATGATCCGTGTGAATAGTTACTTTAGAATCAACAATATAAGGTCTGAACTTATCACAAGAAAATACAACTGCTAAGAATTCCTTTTCAGTAGTAGCATAATTTCTCTGAGCATTGTCTACAGTTTTACTAGCGTATTGAATAACATTTAATTTCTTATCAACTCTTTGCCCTAGAACAGCACCTACAGCATAATCACTAGCATCACACATAATTTCAAAGGGTAAATTCCAATCAGGTGGCTGAACAGTAGGTGCAGAGATCAATGCTTTCTTAAGTATTTCAAATGCTTCTACACAATCATCATCAAATACAAATGGTATATCTTTTTGCAATAAATTAGTCAGAGGCCAAGATATTTTTGAGAAGTCCTTAATGAACCTCCTATAAAAACTGGCATGACCAAGGAAACTTCTTATACATTTAATGTCCTTGGGACATGGCATCTTTTCAATAGCATCAACCTTGGCTTTATCAACTTCAATACCTCTTTTAGAAACTTTATGCCCCAAGACAATACCTTCATTAACCATAAGGTGGCACTTCTCCCAATTCAAGACAAGGTTAGTTTCTTCACATCTCTGCAAAACTCGATCAAGGTTGCTCAAGCAATCACCAAAAGAGGATCCATAAACGGAAAAATCGTCCATGAAAACCTCACAAATCTTTTCACAAAAGTCAGAGAATATAGCCATCATGCATCTTTGAAATGTAGTAGGTGCATTACAATAAACCAATAGGCATACGTCTATAAGAAAAAGTACCGAAAGGACAAGTGAAAGTGGTGTTAGATTGATCATCGGCTGACACAGGTATTTGAGAGAAACCAGAATAACCATCTAGTAAGCAAAAATGTGTATGTTTGGATAATCTTTCTAGCATTTGATCGATAAAATGTAAGGGGTAATGCTCTTTTTTAGTAGCCTTATTTAATTTGCAGAAATCAATTACCATCCTATAACATGTAATAATTCTTTGCGGAATCAATTCATCTTTATCATTAGGAACGACGGTAATACCTCCCTTTTTAGGGACACAATGGACAGGACTTACCCATTGACTATCAGCAACGGGATAAATTATACCTGCCTCAAGGAGCTTTATTATTTCCTTTCTTACCACTTCTTTCATCTTAGGATTCAGCCGTCGTTGGTGATCACGAAATGGTTTGGCATCTTTCTCCAAATTTAATTTGTGTTGGCATAGAGTGGGACTAATGCCCTTAAGATCATCAAGAGTATATCCAATAGTAGGGCGGTGCTTCTTCAGAGTTTTCAATAATCTCTCTTCTTCATGCTCTGAAAGGTTAGCACTAATAATAACAGGATATACCTTTTTCTCATCAAGATAAGCATTTTAAGAGTATCAGGTAACGGTTTAAGCTCAAACACGGGATCACCCTTGGGTGGAGGAGGATCCCCTAGGATTTCAATAGGCAAATTGTGTTTCGGGATAGGTTCCTGTTTAAAGAATACTTCATCAATTTCCCTTATTTCATTCATAAACATATCATTTTCATGGTCTAGCAAATATTGTTCCAAAGGATTACTAGGAGGTACGGCAATAGAAGCAAGACCAATAATTTCATCTTTACTAGGCAATTCCTCTTCACGGTGTTGTCTACGAAATTTAGAGAAATTAAACTCATGAGACATATCACCCAAACCAATAGTAACAACATCCTTTTCGCAGTCTATCTTAGCATTAACAGTGTTCAAGAAGGGTCTACCAAAAATAATGGGACAAAAGCTATCTTGTGGGGAACCAAGAACAAGGAAATCAGCAGGATATTTAGTTTTCCCACACAAGACTTCAACATCTCTAACAATTCCCATGGGTGAAATAGTATCCCTATTGGCAAGTTTAATTGTGACATCAATATCTTCTAACGCAGTAGGTTCAATATCATGCATAATTTCTTTGTATAAGTCAATAGGTATTGCACTAGCACTAGCACCCATGTCACATAAGCCATGATAACAATGATCTCCTATTTTAACAGAAATAACAGGCATGCCTACCATAGGTCTATGTTTATCTTTAGCACAAGGTTTGGCAATTCTAGCAGTCTCTTCATGGAAATAAATAACGTGCCCGTCAATATTATCAGCCAAGAGATCTTTAACAATAGCAGTATTAGGTTCAACTTTAACTTGCTCAGGAGGTGTATAGGTTCTAATATTGCTTTTACGAACCACAGTTGAAGATTTAGCATGATCCTTTATTCTAACAGGGAAAGGTGGTTTCTCAACATAAGTACTAGGAACAATAGGATCATTATAAGTGATAGTCTTTTCTTGAACTTTAATAGGTGTAGCTACTTTTACTTCTATGGGGGGATGATATTTAAACCACTTCTCCTTAGGGAGATCAACATGAGTAGCAAAAGATTCACAGAAAGAAGCTACTATCTCAGAATCAAGTCCATATTTAGTGCTAAATTTACGGAAAGCATCGGTATCCATAAAAGATTTAACACAATCAAACTTAGGTGTCATACCTGACTCCTTACCTTCGTCGAGATCCCAATCTTCAGAGTTGCGTTTAATTATTTCCAATAAATCCCATTTGAATTCAATAGTCTTCATCATAAAAGAGCCAGCACAAGAAGTATCGAGCATGGTGCGATTGTTATCAGAAAGCCGAGCATAAAAATTTTGAATAATTATTTTTCTTGGGAGCTCATGATTGGGGCATGAATATAACATTGATTTAAGCCTCCCCCAAGCTTGAGCGATGCTTTCTCCTTCGCGAGGCCAAAAATTATATATATAATTGCGATCACGATGAACAAGATGCATAGGATAAAACTTCTGATGAAATTCCAATTTCAATCGTTTGTAGTTCCATGATCCCATATCATCACATAGCCTATACCATGTCAATGCATATCCCTTCAAAGATAAAGGGAAGACCTTCTTCTTAATAACATCATCGGGTATACCTGCAAGCTTAAATAATCCACAAATTTCATCCACATATATTAGGTGCTCATCAGGATGCATGGTTCCGTCTCCTGCAAAAGGATTAGCTAGCAGTTTTTCTAACATACCCGAAGGAATTTCAAAGTAGACATTTTCATTTTCAGTAGGTTCAGTAGGTTGAGGAGCAAATCTTTGCTCTACTAGTCGGGGTGAAGATACCCCGAACAAGCCCCCCAGAGGATTACTTTCCATAGTAACAAGTGACAGTAAATTTCAGCACACCATATAAATTTTTCCTTACCAAAGGCGCTTCACTCCCCAGCAACGGCGCCAGAAAAGAGTCTTGATGACCCACAAGTATAGGGGATCTATCGTAGTCCTTTCGATAAGTAAAAGTGTCGAACCAAACGAGGAGCAGAAGGAAATGATAAGCGGTTTTCAGCAAGGTATTCTCTGCAAGCACTGAAACTATAGGTAACAGATAGTTTTGTGATAGGATAATTTGTAATGAGCAACAAGTAACAAAAGTAAATAAAGTGCAGCAAGGTGGCCCAATCCTTTTTGTAGCAAAGTACAAGCCTGGACAAACTCTTATATAGAGAAAAGCGCTCCCTGAGGGAGTCCTGCATTAGGGGATCCTCGGACAGCCGGACTATATACTTTAGCCGGACTGTTGGACTATGAAGGTATAAGATTGAAGACTTTGTCCCGTGTCCGGATGGGAATCTCCTTGGCGTGGAAGGCAAGCTTGGCAATACGCATATGTAGATCTCCTCCCTTGTAACTGACTCTGTGTAACCCTAGCCCCCTCCGGTGTCTATATAAACCAGAGGGTTTAGTCCGTAGGGCAACAACAATCATACCATAGGCTAACTTCTAGGGTTTAGCCTCAGCGATCTCGTGGTAGATCAACTCTTGTAATACTCATATCATCAAGATCAATCAAGCAGGAAGTAGGGTATTACCTCCATCGAGAGGGCACGAACCTGGGTAAACATCGTGTCCCTCGCCTCCTGTTACCATCCGCCTTAGACGCACAGTTCGGGACCCCCTACCCGAGATCCATCAGTTTTGACACCGACATTGGTGCTTTCATTGAGAGTTCCACTGTGCCGTCACCACAAGGCTTGATGGCTCCTTCGATCATCGGCAACGATGCGATCCAGGGTGGGGTTTTCCTCCCCGGACGGATCTTCGTATTTGGCGGCTTCGTACTGCGGGCCAACTCGCTTGGCCATCTGGAGCAGATCGAGAGCTACGCCCCTGGCCGTCAGGTCAGCTTTGGAAATTTAAACTACACCGCCGACATCCGCGGAGACTTGATCTTTGAAGGATTCGAGCCCATGTCAGGTGCGCCGCACAGTCACGACGAGCATGACTTAGCTCTGCCGTCGGACGGTGTTCGGGAGATCACACCTGTGGCTACTCCGGCCCTAGATCCGGAGTCTATTGCCCTGTCCGAGGACGGGAGGATGGACCCTGCCTCGGAGGCCACACACTCAGTGGCGATAGAGCCGAATACTGACTTCACCTCCTATGAGACCTGCGTCGCCGGATCCTCGGATTCATCCCCGGCCACAGGCCCCGAACCGCCTGCGTCCATGCTTATCAAATTTGATTGGGCGCCGATTATGGAGTTTTCCTCCGCGGATATATTTCAGCACTCACCACTGGGCGATGTGCTATACTCATTGAGGTCTCTCTCCTTGTCAGGAGACCCTTGGCCGAACTATGTCCGACTAGAATGGGATGCGGATGACGAAGAAATTCACTCCCCACCCACCACCCACTTAGTAGCCACTATCGACGATTTAACCGACATGCTCGATTTCGGCTCCGAAGACATCGACGGTATGGACGATGATGCAGGAGACGAACAGGAACCACCGCCCACAGGGCGCTGGACTGCCACCTCATCATATGATATATACATGGGGGACACCCCCAAAGAAGGCGATGGTGATAAGACAGCGGAGGATAATCCCTCCAAGAAGCAATCCAAGCACCGACGTCGGTGGCGCCACTCTAAGTCCCACCATAGAAAAAGCAGTGACACCGGCACAAGAGACAATAATGCTCCGGATAGTGCCGAAGACGACGACAATCCCCTCCAGCCAGACCTCGAGCGGGAGGATGAACAAGCTAGACCTCCGGAACAGGCAGCAGACGGAGAATCAGAGGATGACAATTACATGCCTCTCGCCGAAGACGAGGTGAGCCTCGGCAACGACGAATTTATCGTGCCTGAGGATCCCGTCGAGTAGGAGCACTTCAAGCGCCGGCTTATAGCCACAGCAAACAGCCTGAAGGAAAAGCAACAACAGCTTCGAGCTGACCAAGACCTGCTAGCGGATAGATGGACCGAGGTCCTGGTGGCCGAGGAATACGTACTCGAACGCCCAACCAAGAGTTACCAAAAGCGCAGGTTGCTACCCCAACTCGAGGAGGAAGCATTAAAACCTACATTACCAGCGTATGATGAGGCTGATCGGCCACCTCATGGCTGAGACAGAGTGGCATATCAGCCCGAAGTCCAGCCCGCACCCCGCCGCCATTCAAACAAAACTGCCAAGGCCCGGGGTAACACGTGGGACCTGCGAGACGTATTGGAAAACAAAGCAGGACATACAAGATCAATCCAAGGATCAAAGGGTCGCGCCCCAACGCGTGATGATGATTGTCACGCCGGATACACTAAAAGCAAATTCGGCCGGGCCGAATGCAGCAGACAAGACTCGTATGAACTGCGTTCTGACATAGCCCGGCACAGAGGCGCCGCACACCCCCTATGCTTCACCGACGAAGTAATGGATCATGAATTCCCAGAAAGATTCAAACCCGTGAACATTGAGTCATACGATGGCACAACAGACCCCACGGTATGGATCGAGGATTTCCTCCTCCACATCCAAATGGCCTGCGGTGACGATCTACATGCCATCAAGTACCTCCCACTAAAACTCAAAGGACCAGCTCGGCATTGGCTGAATAGCCTGCCAGCAAACTCCATTGGCAGTTGGGAGAATTTGGAAGATGCATTCCTTGACAAGTTCCAGGGCACTTATGTGCGACCACCAGATGTTGATGACTTGAGCCACATAACCCAACAACTTGGGGAATTGGCCAGGAAATTCTAGACTTGGTTCCTAACTAAAAAGAACCAAATTGTCGACTGTCCGGATGCCGAGGCCTTAGCGGCATTTAAACATAACATCCAGGACGAGTGGCTCGGCCGACACCTTGGCCAAGAGAAGCCGAAGTCCATGGCAGCCCTCACGACACTCATCACCCACTTTTGCACGGACGAGGACAGCTGGCTGGCTCGTAGCAATAACACATCAAGAAATACTAGCAATTCAGATGCCAAAGATACTAACGAAAGACCACGTCGCAACAGACACAAGCGCTGCAACAACGGCGCCAACGCCGAAGAAACGGCAGTCAATGCCGGATTCAGTGGCTCTAAATCCGGTCAGCGGAAAAAGCCGTTCAAAAGAAGCAATCCGGGCCCGTCCAGTTTGGACCGCATACTCGATCGCTCGTGTCAAATTTACGGCACCCCCGATAAGCCAACCAATCACACCAACAGAGAATGCTGGGTGTTCAAGTAGGCCGGCAAGTTGAATGCCGAAAACAAGGACAAGGGGCTGCATAGCGACGACGAGGAGGAGCCTCGGCCGCCGAATACAGGAGGATAGAAGAGGTTCCCTCCTTAAGTGAAAACGGTGAACATGATGTACGCAACCCATATTCCCAAGAGGGAACGGAAGCATGCACTAAGGGACGTCTATGCGATGGAGCCAGTCGCCCCAAAGTTCAACCCATGGTCCTCTTGTCCGATCACCTTCGATAGCAGGGACCACCCCACTAGTATCCATCATGGCGGATCTGCTGCATTGGTCCTTGACCCCGTCATCGACAGATTTCACCTCACTCGAGTCCTTATGGATGGTGGCAGCAGCCTGAACCTGCTCTATCAGGATACAGTGCGCAAAATGGGCATAGACACCTCGAGGATCGAACCCACCAAAACCATCTTTAAAGGTGTAATCCCAGGTGTAGAGGCCTGTTGCATGGGCTCAATCACACTGGAAGTGGTCTTCGGATCTCCGGACAACTTTCGAAGCGAGGAGTTAATCTTCGATATCGTCCCCTTTCGCAGCGGCTATCACGCACTGCTCGGACAAACCGCATTTGCCAGATTCAATGCGGTACCGCATTATGCATCCCTCAAACTCAAAATGCCAGGACCACGCGGGGTTACAACAGTTAATGGAAACACAAAGCGCTCGCTCCGCACGGAGGAGCACACTGCGGCCCTCGCAGCAGATGCGCAAAGCAGCCTTATTAGGCAAACCGCCAATTCGGCGAAAAAGACCCCGGACACCTTCAAGCGAGTTCGGAGTACCCCGCATGAGGATTAACAGGCATGTTTTGAGCTCGCCTAGCAATTCGGCCTCCGTCCTAGTCCCATTCAAGTGGCGAAATTTGCGCCGCGCGTACATAATGACGCACTCAATATACCATGGGCATAGGCGGAGGCACCGCTATGGCACGTCCCACAATGCCGCTCAACTGCCCCAGGGGCCATATACCTTTATCATTTTCTCTCTTTCAGGACCTTACTCTCTGGAAGCCCTTTCCGGCAGTTGGACCCATCGCGGTAAGGAAATACCAAGGAAGCAAGATGCTCTGACGTACAAGGGAATCCCTAGGTGGTCTCTGATAACGATCGATATACCTGTTTTACATACCCATGCGCAGCTTGCCCTTGGATAGGACATGTTAGATAGTCCTATTTTTTGCTTATTGGACTACTTGTATCCGTACGCTTTGACATATTATTTAATAACAATGCATAGCGTCAGCCTATTATTGCATTCCCCTTTCTTTTTCTTCTTCTTTTTCCTTGTCTGCTTATTTACAACAAATTGCACCCGTACATTCTGGTACGACCAGTGCGCCAGGGGCTTCAGTATACCCCATAACACGGCGTGAGAAGTCCGAACACTTTCGACAGTGCGGCACCCCGAACTTATAGCATTATATGCATCAGCTCCGAATCATGTCTTGGGTCAATAGTTGGGTTTGCCCGGCTCCCATGTTTTGGTACCTTACGTTCCGCAATATTGGCTAAGGTAGCACTGGGAGAACTAATGCGATTGTGTCCCGGTTCTTCCGGACGAGCTCCTCAGTAGAGAAAGCCGAAAACTGAATGTCGTGATGAGGCGAGAGCATGTCGCTGTTCGAGAGGTCTCAAGTCCTTAAAGACTTTTTCCGCTTCAGGCGAGGAGTCGGCCTTGCCTGACTTAGGCGTATATAACGCCCCAAATTCGGCCCTCCGAATAATAGGGGCTTCGCCAAAATTTAAAATTGTAGACTTCTATGGCTAAGTGAGAGTGATAAAGCTTTATAGTCCGATTGCCTGGTTCGTTGTGCTGAACACCTCCTTCGAAGGACCCAAAATTGGGATAAAGAGTGCTCAGGTTTATCCCGAACACCTCAGTACTAGTTACATGGGGTAGAAGCCGACGACTGGCCAAGTCTCAGATTTTATAAACGGACGCACAGAAGGTAATATTTTAAATTAACAAGCGTTGCATAGCGCAAATGAACTCGCTTCATATTACAGGATCACATGAGTACATTCATTCAAATATTACATCCTTAGCACATTCCTCCGCCACAAGGCGAGCACCCTTCAGGACACTGTGATAATACTTTTCGGGGTGGCGATGCTCCTTGCCCTCCGGCGGCCCCTCCTTCATTAGCTTTTCGGCGTCCAGCTTCGCCCAGTGCACGTTCGCCCGGGCAAAAGCCCTGCGCGCACCCTCGATACAGACGGACCGCTTCATGACTTCAAACCATGGGAAGGCATTCACAAGCCGCCTAACCAGACCGAAGTAGCTATCAGGCAGGGGCTTGCCAGGCCACATCCGGACTATAAGACCCATCATGGCCTGTTCGGCCGCCTTGTGAAGCTCGACCAGTTGCTTCAACTGGTCGCTCAAGGGCATTGGGTGTTCTGTCCCAGTATACTGAGACCAGAACAACTTCTCCGTCGAGCTCCCCTCCTCAGCCCGGTAGAACTCCTCGGCATCCGACACACTGCGGGGTAGATTTGCGAACGCTCCTGGAGAGCTCTGAACTCAGGTAAGTAAAACGAAAGTTTCCTTCACATGCTTTCTTTGCATAATGAATGCCTTACCCGCCACTATCTTCTTAACCGCCTCAATTTCCCGGAGGGCCTTTAGGGCTTCGGCCTTGGCATGTTGTGCGCTTTCGAGGGCCTTCGAAAGCTCGGACCCTTGCGTCTTAAAGTCAAGCTCCAAGGACTCATGTTTCTTGACGAGATCCTGGAGCTCTTGCTGCACCTCGCCTGCTCGGGCTTCTTGCTTCTCTCACTCGATGCGCTCCTTGGCCGCTTTGTCTTCAGCCTCGGATAACACCTTCTGCAGGGCCGCCACTTCGGTCGTGGCCCCTAGCAAAATTCATGATGATCCTATTATTCCAAAACCAAATTTTTCTTTATCAATACTCAGACGGGGTGTCACTTACCTTTGTTCTCTCCGAGCTGCCTCTTGGTAAGGCCGAGCTCTTCCTTGGACCGCTCAAGGGCCCGCTTCAGTGCGGCGACCTCCGCAGTACGAGCGGCGGCGGCCAGAAGTGAAGCCTGCTTATTCACATAGACACATTATAATTAGACTCCTGCAATTGTTATTTGATCCTCTATTCGGCCTTTCTTCGCGAACACCAAACAGAGGATCAGGGGCTACTGTCTACACTGTAACATTTTCTTATAATTTGATTACTTACCTCAAAGCCGGTTAGGAGGCTGGCACAGGCTTCAGTCAGTCCGCTCTTCGCGGACTGAACCTACTTGACTACCGCACTCATAATAGTGTGGTGCTCTTCGTCAATGGAAGCGCCGCGAACCACTTCCAACAAGTTGTCCGATGCCTCTGGCTAGACAGAGGCCATCGGCACAGACGGCTTGCCCCCCTTAGCGAGGGGTCGCCTGACAGAATCCGAAACCACTGGAGGTTTCGGCGCTGTATTCGGCTTGGGGCTAGACTTGCTGCCCCCGGCGTTAGGGCCCAGGGGGGTCTTGCCCCTCGTGCGCCCAGTGCCTGGAATGTCGCCTTGGGGCGCCTCCGGAACTGTCTCCCCTTGGTTCAGTTCCCTTTGAGACAACACCTCGGCGTCGTTCGTAGGGCGGGGGAAGGAAGCAGTCGGGAGTGAATCGTTGTTCATATCTAACGGGCCCAAAGAATCATCCGACGAAGATACGTCGATATGGGCCCGGGATGGACTACATAATCATGCGCGGCGTGATAAGAAACAGTACAATAAGACGTACCAAGAATTATTATGGTATCTGCATACTCACGACTTCGCCAGGGGCTTGTCCCTGGGTAACCACTCCTCGTCGCTGAAAGCGGCCGTCGTGGAGCAGTTCGGGAGGAGGGTCCTTCACTTCTTGGACCCTTCGGCCTCCCCAGATGGGCGGCCTTCCTTTTCCTGTCCCCCCTGGCTGGGCGGGAGAACTTTCCTCTTCCTCCTCCTCATTTTCGTGGGAGGAGTGCGCCTCGGTGTCTTCGGATGATGAGTCCGATATAACCTTGCGCCGGAGACCCTTCCTGGTCCCCGTGGCCTTCTTCTTGGCCTTCTTCTCCAGCACCTCATAAGGCGCCGGAACCAGCATCTCCGTTAGCAGAGCATCTGCAGGATCTGCGGGCAGGGGGGCTGGACAATCGATCTGCTCCGCTGTCGCTACCTAGTCCTGTTAAATGGCATGGAGGCTTAGATCTCGCGCGTGGTTATACTGGGGAAAAGAACATCTTATGAGATATAAAAGACTTACCGGATTGGCAGGGTGCTTTGCGCTGAGTCCGCGGTCCTCGGTAATGGGAGGAGGTACCTCGGTGCCCTTTAACAGCACCTTCCAGACATCCTTGTGCGTCGTGTCGAAGAGCTCTCGCAGCGTCTAGTGCTCGGCCGGGTTGAACTCCCACAAATTGAATGCCCGTCTTTGACACGGGAGCATACGGCGGAAGAGCATGACTTGGACCACGTTGACAAGCTTGATTTTCTTGCTCATCATGTTTTTGATGCAGGTCTGGAGTCCGGACAGCTCTACCGAGGAACCCCAGGATAGGCCCTTCTTTTTCCCGGAGGTGAGCCGCATGGGGATTCCGGATCGAAATTCGGGGCCGCCACCCAGTTGGTGTCGCGCGGCTCGGTGATGTAGAACCACCCCGATTGCCACCCCTTTACAGTCTCCACACAGGAGCCTTCGAGCCAGATGACGTTGGGCATTTTGCCCACCATGGCTCCTTCGCACTCCGCTTGCTGGCCGACCACCACCTTCAGTTTAACGTTGAAGGTCTTCAGCCACAGGCCGAAGTGGGGCTTGATGCAGAGGAAGGCCTCGCACACGATGATAAACGCCAAGATGTTGAGGATGAAATTGGGGGCCAGATCGTGAAAGTCCATCCTGTAGTAGAACAAGCGCCCGCGGACAAACGGTTGGAGGGGAAATCCCAGTCTGCGGCCGAAGTGGGTAAGAAATACCGCCCTCTCATGGGGTTCTGGAGTACGGACGATCTGCTCCGCATCTGGTAGCCGGTGCGCGATATCCGCGGCCAGGTATCCGGCTCCCCGTAGCTTTGTGATGTCCTCCTCCGTAACGGAGGAGACCATCCACTTGCCTCCCACTCCGGACATGCTTGGAGTGGTTTGAGGAGAAAATGCGAACTTGGGTGCTGGAGCTCAAGTGCGCAGGAATGGATGAGCAAGGAGGAAGAGGGCGTGGGTGAAAAAGATGAATCCTTGTCTCTTTATAAGGGCGGAAGAAACTATGCGCCTCCCCACCTGCCTGGTAAACTCGTTTGTTCCCCAAGCGCCATAATTGATGGCGCGGTTGGGTTACCCACACCCGTATTGATGAGAATCCCGTGATAAGGGGACACGATCTCTGCTTCGACAAGACGTGCCAAGAAAACCGCCTCGCAATATGTGCAGTGGTTGGTTGAGAAAAACGGTTCGAATAATGACCGGGCTGTGGTGTGATGTCATGCTGCAGAATGTGTCAGCAGATTAGATTTGTGGAAATATTATTCTCTCTACGGTGGTATGTGGAATTTGTTTTGCAGAGCCGGACACTATCCTTGTGTTTGAAATCTTCTATGGAGTATTCGGAGGAGGAACCCGCCTTGCAATGCCGAAGACAATCTGCGCGCTCGACTCATCGTCATTGAAGCCTGGTTCAGGGGCTACTGAGGGTGTCCTGGATTAGGGGGTCCTTGGACAGCCGGACTATATACTTTAGCCAGACTGTTGGACTATGAAGATATAAGATTGAATACTTCATCCCGTGTCCGGATGGGACTCCCCTTGTAACCGACTCTGTGTAACCCTAGCCCCCTCCGGTGTCTATATAAACCGGAGGGTTTAGTCCGTAGGGCAACAACAATCATACCATAGGCTAGCTTCTAGGGTTTCGCCTCAACGATCTCGTGGTAGATCAACTCTTGTAATAATCATATCATCAAGATCAATCAAGCAGGAAGTAGGGTATTACCTCCATCAAGAGGGCCCGAACCTGGGTAAACATCGTGTCCCCCGCCTCCTGTTACCATCCACCTTAAATGCAAAGTTCGGGACCCCCTACCTGAGATCCGCTGGTTTTGACACCGACACTCCCGAGGACACATGGGAATTATCGTCAAGCTAGTTTTCATCACGTTCATATGATTCGCGTTCGGTACTTTGATAATTTGATATGTGGGTGGACCGGTGCTTGGGTGCTGTCCTTACTTGAACAAGCATCCCACTTATGATTAACCCCTATTGCTAGCATCCGGAACTACAAAATAAGTATTAAGGTAAACCTAACCATAGCATGAAACATGTGGATCCAAATCGGCCCCATACGAAGCAACGCATAAACTAGGGTTTAAGCTTCTATCACTCTAGCAACCCATCATCTACTTATACTTCCCAATGCCTTCCTCTAGGCCCAAATAATGGTGAAGTGTCATGTAGTCGAGGTTCACATAACACTACTAGAGGATAGACAACATACATCTCATCAAAATGTCAAACGAATACCAAATTCACATGACTACTAATAGCAAGACTTCTCCCATGTCCTCAGGAACAAACGTAACTACTCACAAAGCATATTCATGTTCATAATCGGAGGAGTATTAATATGCATATAGGATCTGAACATATGATCTTCCACCAAATAAACCAACTAGCATCAACTACAAGGAGTAATCAACACTACTAGCAACCTACAGGTACCAATCCCAGACTTAGGGACAAGAATTGGATACAAGAGATGAACTAGGGTTTGAGAGGAGATGGTGCTAGTGAAGATGTTGATGGAGATTGCCCTCTCCCGATGAGAAGAGCGTTGGTGATGACGATGGCGATGATTTCCCCCTCCCGGAGGGAAGTGTCCCCGGCAGAACAGCTCTGCCGGAGCCCTAGATTGGTTCCGCCAAGGTTCCACCTCGTGGCGGCGGAGTCTCGTGTAACACCCCGCATGTAACTTGCCATATTTGTAACTCTGACTCTTGCCATTTTCGGCTTTGTGATATGTTATTCCCTCCGTGGTCGGGTTTTTGTCTTTCGTTTTGCATTTTGTCATGTCATGCATTTCATATCATGTCATCCTGTGCATTGCATTTGCATACGTGTTCGTCTCGTGCATCCGAGCATTTTCCCCGTTGTCCGTTTTGCAATCCGGCGCTCCTATCTCCTCCGGTGCACCCCTCTAGTTTTCTTTCGTGTGCGGGTGTCAAACTTTCTCGGAATGGACCGAGGCTTGTCAAGTGGCCTTAATATACCACCCGGAGACCACCGGTCAAGTTTCGTTCCATTTGGAGGTCGTTTGGTACTCCAACGGTTAACCGGGCATCAGCAATGTCCATTTGAGTGTCCAGCAAAACCCCCTCAAAAACCAGCCCAAAACCCACCAAACTCTCTTCCATGCTCTAGGTCGTTCGATCACGATCGTGTGGGCGAAAACCGCACCTCATTTGGAGCCTCCTAGCTCCCTCTACCTATTTATATGTGGGCATCCCGAATAACAAACACAGTCCAAACCCTAACCTCGTCCCTCTCCGCCGCCGGACACGTCCGGGCGCAGCCGGATGCGTCCATCTCCACCACCGCCGCCACGTGGCAAGCTCGCGCCGCCGCCGCCATCGAGGCCCGCAGGCCCGTCGCCGGCCCGCCCGGCCCGTACCTCCGCCGCCCGGCCTCTGCCTCCCCGCGCTGCCCGCGCCCGCCGGCTCCCTCCTCCGCCGTGCCCGCCAGCGCGCCGCCCCACCGCAGCTCGCCGCGCCCGCCGGAGCCGCGGCCCCGCCGCCCTTCGGCCTCGCCTCCTCCCTCCGGCCGCCGCCCCGCCTCGCCTACCTTCTCCTCCGGCCGTCGCCGACGAGACAAGCTCGGGCTCTCCCGATCTGCATCGGATCTGGTAGCCCCGTTGACTTTTCTCGTACCCCCTCAAATTTCCCAAGTCCCTGATATTCTACAGCATGTGCACTTGTTCGTGATGCTATAACTCCTTGCATGTAGCTCCGATTCGCGCGTGTAATATGTCAAATTGTTCGTCTCGTGATGCTCTTCATTTTGTTCAATTGCACCCTGTTCATTAGAGGTCATGTTGATGCCCAAATCTCTGTTGGAAGAGGGCTAGTTGCTGTTATTCTCTGGTTCTTATCAGAACTTGGAGATTTGTCATTTTTGTATCATTTATTCTGTGCATCTTACGAGCATGATCTCTACATGTGTTTTGAAGTATGCCATGCCATCTTTCAAGTGGTGTAGTACATGTATTTTTGTGATCTTTATGGTGACTAGCACAAGCATGCAAAGTAGGCTCCGTAATGTTTCTGATTTCAGGGACTTAGTGATTTCTCCAAGTCCTTGTCTACTGTTATTTTATTGCCATGTAAACTTGATGCTACAGAGAGATCCATGCATATTTTGGAGATGTTCATTAAGGATGTTTTGTATCTATAGTTGTAATTGAGCCATTCCTGCAATTGTTTGCAATTATGGAGTGCCATAGGATGACTCAATCTTGCTCTACTTTTTCTATAAAATATTTCTGGCAGATTCTTAACATGATATGCAATTTTGCCAAGCTTATTGTAGTTGATCCATAGATGATATGCTTTTGTTCTTACCATGGATGGCTTCATAAACATGCCATCTTTCTGTAGGTATTCTACTTTTGTCATGCATTTCTCTGAAACCTGATAACGAAACTTGCTAGGTTTACATGCTTGCCATCATATCTTCTGGTCCTTTTTGGCTTATGGTCAGTAAGGGACTTTTGTCATGTGCATTTAGTAGAATACTGCCATGCCTTGGTTTGCTATGTTAAGTTCCTGTAGCATGTTGATTTAGTGCTTTGAACATTGCTACGTGATGCTGTTTTCTGCCATGTCCAGTTTTTCACCGTCTGTGAACCTGTTATCTTTTGTACTTTTGCCATGCTTGTTTGAGCTTGATATGTTGTGATCTAGCCCTAGCTCAGTGTTCATCTTTTGTCAAGCATCTCCTGTAGATTACTGCCATGTGCTTTGTTGCTATGTTGGAGTTCTGTAGCCTTGTTGCTTGTTGCATTTTAAGTGCTATCATGCTGTTAATCGCAGATTCGTGTCATTCTTGTTTTGCTTGCCATTTGCAAACCGTGCATCCGTTTCCGGTGATCTTTATATCGATTTCGACCGAAATCATCTCATCTTTCCAGTGGCATGCTTGGTTTGCCAAGTTACTGCCTTGTTTATCATTTTCCTTCCGGAGCACGCATATCATATCTTGCATATCATACATGTTTTGCATCTTGTTGCTTGTGCTTTCCTCGTGATCTATTCTGGTCCGTTGCTTGTGTTCTTGTCTTGGGTAGAGCCGGGAGACGAGTTCATGCACGAGGAACCTGTTGAGTACGCTTACGAGGATCAAGCTTTCGACAACTCTGAGAACCTTGCAGGCAAGATGACCACCCCTCGAAATCACTTCTATCTTTGCTTTGCTAGTTGTTTGCTCTATTGCCATGCTCCGCTACCTATCACTTGCTATATCATGCCTCCTATTTTTCCATGTCAGCCTCTAACCATCCTTTCCTAGCAAACCGTTGATTGGCTAAGTTACCGCTTTTGCTCAGCCCCTCTTATAGCGTTGCTAGTTGCAGGTGAAGTTGAAGTTTGTTCCATGTCGGAACATGGATATGTTGGGATATCACAATATATATTATTTAATTAATGCATCTATATATATTTGGTAAAGGGTGGAAGGCTCGGCCTTATGCCTGGTGTTTTGTTCCACTCTTGCCGCCCTAGTTACTGATATACCGGGATTATGTTCCTTGAGTTTGCATTCCTTACGCGGTCGGGTGATTTATGGGACCCCCTTGACAGTTCGCCTTGAATAAAACTCCTCCAGCAAGGCCCAACTTTGGTTTTACTATTTGCCGCCTAAGCCTTTTCCCCCGGGTTTTCGCGAGCCCGAGGGTCATCTTTATTTTAACCCCCCCCGGGCCAGTGCTCCTTCGAGTGTTGGTCCGAACCGAGCAGCCTGCGGGGCCACCTCGGGGAAACTCGAGGTCTGGTTTTACTCGTAGCTTGACTTATCCGGTGTGCCCTGAGAACGAGATATGTGCAGCTCCTATCGGGATTTGTCGGCACATTCGGGCGGCTTTGCTGGTCTTGTTTTACCTTTGTCGAAATGTCTTGTAAACCGGGATTCTGGGAGAAGGTTTATCCTTTGTTGACCGTGAGAGCTTATAATGGGCTAAGTTGGGACACCCCTGCAGGGTATTATCTTTCGAAAGCCGTGCCCGCGGTTATGAGGCAGATGGGAATTTGTTAATGTCCGGTTGTAGAAATCTTGTCACTTGACCCAAGTAAAATACATCAACTGCGTGTGTAGCCGTGATGGTCTCTTCTCGGCGGAGTCCGGGAAGTGAACACGGTCTGAGTTATGTATGACGTAAGTAGGTGTTCAGGATCACTTCTTTGTCATTGCTAGATGACGTCCGTTTCGTTGCTTCTCTTCTCGCTCTCATTTGCGCAAGTTAGCCACCATATATGCTTTTGTCGCTGCAGCTCCACCTTATTACACCTCCCTTTCCTGTAAGCTTAAATAGTCTTGATCTCGCGGGTGTGAGATTGCTGAGTCCTCGTGACTCACAGATTCTACCAAAACAGTTGCAGGTGCCGACGATGCCAGTGCAGATGATGGCGTCGATCTCAAGTGGGAGTTCGACGAGGAACGTGGTCGTTACTATGTGTCTTTTCCTGATGATCAGTTGTGGAGCCCAGTTGGGACGATCGGGGATCTAGCATTTGGGGTTGTCTTATTTTCATCTGGATTTTGACCGTAGTCGGTCGATATGATTGTATTTTGGATGATGTATGATATTTATTTATGTATTGTGTGAAGTGGCGATTGTAAGCCAACTCTTTATCCCATTCTTGTTCATTACATGGGATTGTGTGAAGATGACCCTTCTTGCAACAAAACCACTATGCGGTTATGCCTCTAAGTCATGCCTCGACACGTGGGAGATATAGCCGCATCGTGGGCGTTCCAAGTTGGTAATCAGAGCCATCCCCGACTTAGGAGCCCCCTGCTTGATCGAATCGCTGACGTTGTTGAGTCTAGAACAAAATGTTTTGAGTCTTAGGATTATATATATTGGAGAGTAGGATTCTATTTACTCCTCAGTCCCTTCGTCGCTCTGGTGAAGTCTCCTGACGTAGAGGTTTTGACTATTCTCTTCTCAAATTTCACTAAAAAAATTTTTAGGATCACGCGGGTATCTTGGAATCGTTCCGATGGTCTAGTGACGAGAACATTGTTCTTGGTGCCTCCTGACATTTAGGGGTTGTGGCAGTGTCCCGGGGAGTTGAGCTCCGAGGTGTTGTCGTCACAATTTTATCGTTGCAGTTCTGGAATACCTGAGTTTCGCCGACATCGAAATCTCTGTTATGCAGTTGTTGGTGAGATCACCTCGACGCCACCCAGTACTGGGGCGGGCGTTCGGGAGTATTGCCATAACTTGTATAACGGATGCTTTTCGAAGGTTGAGGTAAACGATTTCTGTCGTGGAAATTTCACGGCAGATGTCCTCGAACTAGGACTTAGTCGTGGAGCCATCGCAACTAGGAAGCTTGGAGGGGTTAAGTGGGACAAGGAACACGAGGGTTTATACTGGTTCGGCCCCTTACGGTGAAGGTAAAAGCCTACGTCCAGTTTGAGGTGGTATTGATTAGGGTTTCGATGACTAGGGAGCTAAACTGCTATGCCTGGCTCTCGATGAGATCGTTCTCTGCCTTAAACCGCTGCCGGGTCGTCCCTTTATATAGGGAGGCTAACGCCCTGTAGCTCTCAGAGTCCCGGCCGGCTCATAAGAGTGTCCGACTCGGACTCTCAACTATTCTTGCCTTACACTACAAGTTCTACCATAATAACGATTGCAACTACGGGCTTTAAGCCATATCCGGGTCTTAAGCCCATCTTTGGCCCACCGTCTTCAGGCTTGGCGCCGGGCTTCTGGCAATGACCATATGAGTAACCCGGCCCCTCCTGGCGGGTGACTCTAAGGTCTATATCCTCAACATTAGGCCCCAGATTGATTTGAGCCGGCTCATGTCAATCTTTAATCCTTTCGACAGAAAATCTCCGGCTTACAATTGTGTGAAGGCCATAACCCGGCATGACGTCATCCTCTGGACTCCGGGTAATCCACCGTGACGTCATCTTCCATTAAGCCCGTTTTTTACTCCGCCAGATCCGCAACGGATCTTATATTTACTGTCATCCCGAAAATCGAGGCGTTTCGTGGGGAGATAATCACGCCGTGGTCTCCTTGATTCTCGCGCCCACTTATGAGCTCGCCTTATAAGTAGGCCGGCCCAACGGGCTCTCAGCCACTTCTCTCTCCCTCATCTTCTTCCTTGCGCCACTGCTCCCCTGCCCGAGCTCGGCTACTGCTGCCGCCGTCGCGCCCCCGGTCTTCGTCAACCTTGGCCGCTGCATCACCCTGACTTGGTCCAGACAAACGGCGGCGACCCCCGCACCTCTTCAGCACCGGTAAGTCCTCACTACCCCGTAGAACAGATCTCCAGTAGGGTTCATCCGTGTTCGTCCATGTTCGTCTGCAAGCTGCGGTAGTTCTCATAGTTACTACCCCTGTTTGATCTTAGCCTTGTATAGAACTAGTGCGGCGGTTGTTTAGTACTCATTTCAAACGCCAGTAGGTCTCTTTTCACTGCATAAAGGCCTCGTTCGAGCTCAAGAACTCCCCTGCGTCTGTTTTTAGGTCTAGAAACTTTTCTTTTACCCGACCATTTTGATCCAAATTTTTTACTGTGATATGTGAAACCTGTTTTACCACACTTAGTAAAAAACTGCAATCATTGAATCTCGGTGGTTTACAGTTCCGGTTTAAAGAAACCACGCGCCGTAGAACCTTCCGGCTTAAAGAAAACCATGCGCCATAAAATTTCCGGCTTAGCTGTGATAAGGCTTGTAGACAATCAAATTACTCTCAATCCCCCGGCGGCTTAAATAGCCCGATGCACTTAAATGTATACCATTAGTCCCCTTCATAAGCCGCCACCTTGACATTAAACTGTAGATTTCTTCCGGCTCATAATTAACCCGGACATTTTTCCTTTTATCCTAGACTGCCGACTTTCACCATGCCTCCCAAAGCTCCCGAAGCCTCCATTACTTGCAACTGGATGAGGTCCAATGTCACCAATGAGACCCTAGCGGATTTTGTTAAGTCTGGATATCTTCCCAAGAAGGACGTCATGTCCTACCGTGCCCCTGACCCGTTAGAAGGGAGACCACAACCAAAGGACGGGGAGGTAGTGATTTTTGCGGATCATATGAGCCGGGGCTTCGCACCGCCCGGTTCAAAGTTTTTCAGAGACGTCCTGAATTTCTTCGATCTGTGGCCTCAGGACATAGGACCCAATTCAGTGTCCAATATCTGCAACTTCCAAGTGTTCTGCAAAGTTTACCTTGGAGAAGAACCTAGTCTGCTGCTCTTCAGAGAGCTTTTTTACCTTAATCGCCAGAACGAGTGTGCCAACGGGCCAAGTCTGGAGCTAGGCAGCATCTCCATTCAGAGACGGAGAGACTATCTTTTCCCTTATGCCGAGCCGCCGAGTCACCCAAAGGACTGGAACATGACTTGGTTCTATTGCCAAGACACGTCACCGGCTGACGAAAGTCCGCTGCCCGGCTTTCGCCCATCGCGTCTGGAATCAACACACCCACTGTCAGGCAAACTCACTCAAGTGGAGCGCCAGCCTCTGCTCCCCACCATAGACAAGATCAAGGCTCTCCTGGGCAATGGTCTCAACGGAATCGATTTGGTCCGGGTCTGGATCTCCTGGCGGGTGATCCCATTGAGCCGCCGCCCCGGCTTAATGTGCGAGTACACGGGCCGAAAGGACGACCCTCAGAGACACAGCCGCAATGATCTTCCTAAAGACGTTGCAGAGGAGATGACCAAGGCTCTCTTGAATGAGAGCCTGGCAGAATGCGGAAGGACCGGGTTAGCCCCCTTCTGCAAGACCAACCCAGCCCCAGCGGTAAGCTGCTGATCTGAACATCTTATCTGTACATAACTTTCATCTGAATCATTCTAAGAAAACCTCATTGTATTCTTTCAGGCTGATGACAAGTTCTGGCGGGTTAAATATGACCACGAAGCGGCCAAGAAGGCCAGAAAGGCGAAGAAAACCGCCAAGAAAGCCGCTCCCCGCAAGAAAGGGAGTAGGCCAACTGCTTCGGAGCTGATGCAATTAAGCGACAGCTCCGAGTCAGAGGTAACCCCTGAACCTGTAAGCTCTTTGTTACGTTTATTGTTTATTTCTTGTCCGCCTTACCTATACTTGTTCATCAACAGGATGACACCGGAGCCAGTAACCCGGTGGTTGAAGAGGTAATGTCACTTTCCTCCGACTCGGAGCCCTTGCCAAGGCTGAAAGTCCGAAGGGTAACCCGGAAAGTAAGCTTTTCACATCCTTTAGCTTATCAAGATCCTCAATTTATTTTGAAGCGACAGGTTCATGAGAGCCGGCGTCACACCCGGACCAACAAGGACACCGACCTCTCAGCCGGGTTACCCGACGCATTGAGGAAGCGTCGAACTGAGGTTATTTCCCACTTGTACCCTTTTCATCCGTTGGCGGGTGTTATCCGTCAGCCACTCAATTCTTCTGACTCCAATTATCAGGAGACCTCCCCCTCTTTGGGCGACTCTATGCAGTCGAGTCTTCCGGCTTTCAAGACCGCGCCCGGGTAATGATACCATCTCATGTTACACTTGTCTTTACATACCCTTTTTGTGCTTAACGTTTCTGTCCTTGCAGTGCCCAAGCCAAACTCACCAAGAGGGCGAAGAAAGCCAAGCCAATCAAAGAGCCGGAGTTGCCTGAGCCGGAGGCAGCAGATCAAGAACCGCCAGCTGCCTCCGCTCCCGAAGCCGCCGCTCCAACTAACAAGGCAGCTGCTGAAGCGTCTGCTAACCCGGAGGCCTCCGGCTCGGCCCAACCAGCAAATGATCCGGACGTGGTAATCACCCGGACAGCATTTGTTGAGCCGGGGAGACCTACCGCACTGGCTAAGTGCTCCGCTAAGGGGGAGTTGCTGCAGCCCCACCAGGTGAACCTGGACCTCTCCGACCACACCAACCTGAGCATTGGAGAGCTCGTTTCTGGCTACATCAGCCAAGTGCACAAGAGCCGGGACGCAGAGGTTCCCATGGTGAACCAGATCCAGCAAAAATCTGAGGTATCCTTCTGCCGTCTTCTTACTTACTGCATAGTTACCTTTACCATGCTAGCCCCCAAGTCGACGACTTATGATTGAATATGTTGTAGACTTAGGTTCCGGCTTACGCAATTGAGCCGGCAGTTTGTAGATAGATACGTTCAATATGCATTAGCCCCCAAGTGCCAAGTGTATTTGCTTGGAAAACGCTTGGGACTTAAAATTTATATAGTAACTGCTCATGTCATAACCCGGAAATATATGCAGGCTGCTGGCAAGAAGCTAGAGGCGGACATGGCTGATCTCAAGAACCGGCTGCAGATGCAAGAGATGGAGACCCGGAAGGCATATGCCAAATTTGTGTCTAGCATCGCCGCTCAAGAGAAGCTGAAGACAGAGTTTGACGCTGAGCGGAAGGCGTGGGCCGAAGAGAAGGCCGCATTGGTGAACCGGGCCGAACAGGCGGAGAAGACTCTCTCCGAGAAGACTGCCGAGCTCTCCGGCCTAAAGCGCCAGGTGTCCCAGATGGTGGCCGCCATCTTCGGTAAGCCGCCTCACCGGCTTTCATCAAGTTTAGAATGTTTATATCTCATAATTCATCCTTGTCGGCGGCTTATCTGATTCTGTTAAACAGGTCCCAGAAGTGCCAACCTCAACCAGAGCGTGCTAACCAAGCTGAAGGCTGTGTATACACTGGTGGAGCAGCTCTACACCGGGTCACAGCGGGCCTTAGCTGTGGTGGCCCTATCCAACGAGGTGCCGACTCACCTGGCAGAAGTCCTTCGCTGGCTCGCTGTACTGCCTCAACGGATCCAAGAGCTGCGACGGGCCTCTGCCAGAGCCGGAGCGATCACCGTGCTGAGCCGGGCCAAGGTGTTCCTGCCGGAGTTAGACCCGGCGGACATCGCCCTTGGCTATCCAAGCCTGAAGGAAGACGGCTCTGCTTTCGATCAGAAGGACTTCGCAGCTTGCGTGAAGGACGTACGCCCGGTGGCTACTCTTATTGGCAACGATACAGATCTGACCAAGTACCAGCCGGGTTACAATGCGGAGAATCAGAGGATCCCGACCCCTCGCTATGAAGCCCTCAACTTGATCCCGCCGGCTCGTCAGCACACTTTCGCCCCGGAGATTGACCCGGCCGGGTTAATTGACGAGGAAGCCCAATTCGAAGCTCTCAGCGGCATCGACTGGAAGTCATCAACTTTCCAGGTCTTGGGATCAGCCGGAGGAGAAGATAGGAACGAGCCGGAGACTTCAACTCAGCAAGCGTCGTAACTCGGCTGGCGGTTTACCAATCTGTTTATGAAGACAGTTCTGCACACAACATTGATAAGTCGCCTGTGCGCACTTGAGTCCAAAGGGCATGGATACATAGCAGAAGGCTCCAAAGGGAGTGATGAACGCCGTCTTCTCCTGGTCCTTAACTGCCATTTTGATATGATGATATCCAGAATAAGCGTCCAGGGAACTTAAGCGCGCACAACCGGCCGTAGCATCAATAATTTGATCAATACGGGGAAGGGCAAAAGGATCAGCCGGACACGCTTTATTTAAGTCCGTGTAGTCCACACACATCCGCCAAGTGCCGTTCTTCTTAAGTACGAGCACCGGGTTAGCTAACCATTCTGGGTGGAAGACTTCAACAATAAACCCGGCCGCCAAGAGCCGGGCCACCTCTTCGCCAATGGCTTTCCGCCTCTCTTCATTAAACCGCCGAAGGAACTGTCTAACCGGCTTAAATTTTGGATCAACATTGAGAGTCTGCTCAGCGAGTTCTCTAGGTACACCTGGCATGTCAGAAGGTTTCCATGCGAAGATGTCCCTATTCTCACGGATGAACTCGATGAGCGCGCTTTCCTATTTTGGATCCAGGTTGGCACTGATGCTGAACTGCTGAGATGAATCTCCTGGAACGAAATCAACAAGTTTAGTCTCATCAGCCGACTTAAATTTCATTGCTGGCTCATGCTCCGTAGTCTGCTGAGATGAATTTGTTGGGTCAACGTTGTCTTTGTAAAACTTCAACTCCTCTGTTGCACAAACAGATTCTGCATAAGCTGCATCGCCTTCCTCACATTACAAGGCCACCTTCCGGCTGCCGTGAACCGTAATGGTCCCATTATGACTCGGCATCTTGAGCTGTAAGTAAACATAACACGGCCGTGCCATGAATTTGGCGTAAGCCGGCCGCCCAAATATAGCATGGTACGGACTTCTTATCTTGACCACCTCAAAGGTCAATTTTTCCACCCTGTAGTTGTTTTCATCTCCGAAGGCCACTTCCAACTCGATCTTGCCGACTGAATAAGCCGACTTACCAGGTACCACACCATGGAAGATAGTGTTTGACTGGCTGAGGTTCTTATCAACCAATCCCATACGGCGAAAAGTCTCATAATAGAGGATGTTGATGCTGCTGCCTCCGTCCATGAGCACCTTAGTGAACTTATATCCTCCCACCTGAGGAGCCACCACCAGGGCCAAGTGACCCGGATTATCCACCCGGGGAGGGTGATCCTCCCTACTCCACACTATAGGTTGCTCTGACCACCGCAAGGAGCGTGGAACTGCCGGCTCAACAGCGTTCATGGCCCTCTTATGAAGCTTCTGATCTCGCTTGCACAGACTGGTGGTAAACACATGATACTGCCCACTGCTAAGTTGCTTTGGATTGGTCTGATAACCTCCCTACTGCTGTTGATGACCCTGGCGAGACTGCTGATTAAAGCCCCCATGACCATTCTGAGGGTTCGAATTCGGGCCGCCGCCCGGTCCATGAAAGCCGCCGGCGCCTGAGCCGCCGCCCGGGCCATTGTAGTTCTTAAAGGCCTTCATGATTGCACAGTCCTTCCATAGATGAGTCGCTGGCTTCTCTCTAGAGCCATGCCTTGGACAAGGCTCATTGAACAGCTGCTCCAGCGTCGGGCCTGATCCGCCGCCTCGGGGAGGGGGCCTCCCCTTACGTCGCTGGTTATTCCCTTGTGAGCTGGCGTTGGCCACAAACTCTAGGCTGCCGTCGGCCTTGCGTTTGCCTCCTCCTTGGTTCCCCGGGTTATGCTGAGGACCCTTGCCGTTGTCGTTCTTCTTTCCCTTCCCTGTCCTTTCATCATCTGAAGCGGGGTCCTTGGTACCATCAGAATCGGCGTACTTGACAAGAGCCGCCATCAGTGTACCCATATCATTGCAGTCGCGCTTAAGCCGCCCGAGTTTCATTTTCAGGGGCACAAAACGACAATTCTTGTTCCAACATTAGGACTGCAGAGCCGGCGTCCATCTTATCCGAGGAGTGTATTATCTCCTTAACCCGGCGAACCAAATGTGTCGTAGACTCACCCTCCTGCTGCTTGCAGTTAGTCAAATCCACGATTGACATAGACTGCCTACAGGTATCCTTGAAGTTTTGGATCAACCGGGCCTTCAGCTCAGCCCAAGACCCAATGGAATTCGGCGGTAGCCCTTTCAACCAAGTGCGGGCCGTCCCATCTAACATCATGGTGAAGTACTAAGCCATGGCCGCCTCACTGACCTCCAGTAGTTCCATAGCCATCTCGTAACTCTCGATCCAAGCTGCGGGTTGCAAGTCTGCTGTGTAATTAGGCACCTTCCTAGGGCCTTTGAAGTCCTTGGGTAGACGTTCATTGCGGATAGCCGGTACTAAACAAGGGACACCCCCAGTCCTGGTAGGGATACCCACATCGACGGAAGCCGTCGGATAAGCCGGGGGGTCTGGTAAGCCGTCAATTGAGGCACCTGCTCCGCCTCTTGCCGCGCTCTGTCCTGGTCTGCTGCGTGAAAGGCTCCATTATGAACCGGGCCATGGCCAGGGGGCGGGTCATGGCGTCGGACGTTACTTGAGCCGGTCGCTAAGACCATGTGCCTGCTGTAACTCGGGCTCCGGCCTGGGCGAGGGGTCGAGTGGATCCTGTCCCGGCTATAGGAGTACGCCTCTTGCTGCGCCAGTGCTGTCTGAAGGAGTTCCCTGACCCGGCGGGTTTCAATAGCCGTCGGAGAGTCGCCGTCGCCCGGGAGAGCCGCCAGCCGTGCTGCCGCGGCGACCATGTTCTCCAGCGGGTTATTATAATGACCCGGGGGTATTGGCACGTACTGAGGCGGGGCTGAGGGCACCTGGGGAGGCCCCATCACTTGTGGCTGAATAGGGGTCCCAGACCCGGGCACTATGACCCCTGGCGGGTTGCCAGACCCTGCACCTGGCGTGTTGAAGAGGTTTCGCGGATCGTAAACTGGAGGGAGTCGAGATTGGGCCTTTTGATGCCTCCTTCTCAGGACCTCATTGGACGCGTTTTGATCCATCGTTAGCCGGAAGGACTGCGCTTGAATCAACTGGGTTTGGGCGTCGAGAGCCGCCCTTTCCGCAGCCATCCTGATCCCCTTTGCTGCCACATCCTCCTTGGCTTTCACTAGATCCAATTTTAATTGCGCCACCTCCGCATCATGCTGAGCTTGATCTGCCGGGTCAACCGTGGCAGTTAACAGAGCCGTCATCTTGTCCGTGAGATCCATTAGTACCTGAGCCGGAGAAGGCACCGGGTGTCCCGCTCCAGCAGCGGGGTTCTGAACAGGCTGCGCACCAGCCATAAAGACTCCAACCTGACTTGGCGGCTCAAACGGGTCCGGAATACTGTCACCATCGGAACAACCCATGAGCCTGCCATCTTGAAGTTGATACAACGAGTTTGACTCGTCGGTGGACAATTCGCCGTCAGAGCCGGCGGCCGCCTCATCACCAGATCCAGATCGATCAGAGGGCCCTTCATGGATACATCCCACAAAGGCATGCCTTAAGGTAGGCCGGGCCCGGGCGTGTCATGCACGCTGAGCCGTCTCGACGAGATCGGCGCAGAGACCCGGCTCAGGGCCCGGCTCACCAATCTTGCCAATGAAGACATGAATTCCGCCGCAGGGGACCCGGTACCCGTACTCAATTGAGCCGGCATCGGGGCCCCAGTTTGCATCGTCGATGTAGAGCTTGCCGCGACGACTCTTGGTCATCCGGCCCACGGCGTATCCCTTGAGCCCTTCGAAGCTGCCCTTCAAGAACTCAAATCCACCGTGCGCTGGCCCCACGGTGGGCGCCAACTGTCGTGGAATTGTCACGGCAGATGTCCTCGAACTAGGACTTAGTCGTGGAGCCATCGCTACTAGGAAGCTTGGAGGGGTTAAGTGGGACAAGGAACACGAGGGTTTATACTGGTTCGGCCCCTTACAGTGAAGGTAAAAGCCTACGTCCAATTTGAGGTGGTATTGATTAGGGTTTCGATGACCAGGGAGCTAAACTGCTATGCCTGGCTCTCGATGAGATTGTTCTCTGCCTTAAACCGCTGCCGGGTCATCCCTTTATATAGGGAGGCTCACGCCCTGCAGCTCTCAGAGTCCCGGCCGGCTCATAAGAGTGTCCGGCTCGGACTCTCAACTATTCTTGCCTTACACTACAAGTTCTACCATAATAACGATTGCAACTACGGGCTTTAAGCCATATCCGGGTCTTAAGCCCATCTTTGGCCCACCGTCTTCAGGCTTGGCGCCGGGCTTCTGGCAATGACCATATGAGTAACCCGGCCCCTCCTGGCGGGTGACTCTAAGGTCTATATCCTCAACAATTTCCGAAGGTTTCTCGGTTATGTGTTGACGGATGGATACAGCTGGATCTAGGGATTGCTAGTTTGGGTGATATATTTTGTGTCCCCTGTATCCCCTACACCAGATTGCATAACCAGAAAGTTTCGGGAGTTTATAAGTGGGAATTCAAGTAGCCTTAGGATATCTTTCTGACAGACGCATGATATGAGATTGGGGTTCGACGTCTAGTGGTCCGCCTGTATACGGTTGATTTTACAGTGGTCTTGTAGTGTCTTAAAGAGTCCATGGCTTTGCCGACTCGGGGACGCTTCGTATGTCATGTGCACAGCCTTGTACATGATGGTGCTGTACGATTGAGCCCGTGTGGGCCCCACCACAAAAACTTCGGACGAAATCTCTATCATATGTGTGTTCCGGCTTATTCTGCAAGCCAATACTTTGTTTTATCGTGTATTGTGGTTTTCGAGTTGCTTCAAATTCATATGTTCATTCCATATCTTTTTCAAGTGGCTTCTCAACTTATGGAAGTGTGATGATTTACTACGGAATTCATTCGTTCATCTTCGTTCGAATGTTTATTGTGAAGACTATATGTTGCAATTTCTATCCGTTGATTCTACTTATCTATTTGTCTATCAAGATGCTAACGGATGTCACCCTCTTCAGGATGGCTCTGCCTACGCGTCAGAATCCGGATCGCAATGAAGGGAGTCAAGCGAACCCTCAGCCACCACCTCCACCTCCGGAGGGATGGCAAGCTATCATGGCAGCCACCAACGCCAATGCTCAGATGATTCTGCAACTCTTGCAAGAACGTACTCAAGGGCAAGCCAATCAAGGCAATCAAGGCAATCAAGGTCAAGGCAACAATCAGTTTCACTTTGCCACTCTCAACCAGTTTCTCGCAAATCAGCCCAAGTCTTTCAGCTACTGTGCCGAGGCCACGGATGCCGATGATTGGCTCGTGGACATCAACAAGCATTTTGAATGTAGCAATGTCAGGCCTGAGGACTATGTCAAGTTCGCTTCTTTCCAGCTCAAGGACCAAGCTGCTGATTGGTATCAACAATACAAAGATTCCAGAGGAGGTCGTGTGATCACATGGACTGACTTCTGTCGAGACTTCAAAGCGCACCACATTCCACAAAGTGTTGTTGAGAGCAAGCGTGAGGAGTTCCGCAATCTCAAGGAAGGCAACATGTCTGTGTATCAATACAACATCCAGTTTCAGAAACTTGCTCGCTTCGCTAAACAAGACGTTCCTGATGAGAAGAGCATGATCTATCACCTCAGAGGTGGCCTTAAAGAGGATCTGCAGTTAGCTCTCGTTCTTGTTGAGCCTACTCAGTTTGATCAATTCTATAATATGGCACTGAAGCAAGAGGCTCCTCAGCTCAAGTGTGAGGCTTCTAAGAAAAGAGTCAGGGACGCAGTTCAGTCTTCTTCTTCCTCACTTGTGACAGCTAAGCAACAGAAGTTCTGGTTGCCTCCTCCTCCTCCGTTTCGTCAGCCTTACCAGCAGAAGAACAAAGGTGGCCATGGTTCTTCCAACTCTGGCTATCAGAACAAGTCTCAGAATCAAGCTCCAAAGTCCAATGCTCCTTATCACCGTCCACTCTCAGAGGTGACTTGCAACAAATGTCAGCAGAAAGGTCACTATGCTAACAAGTGCTTCAACCAAAGGCGTCTTCCTCCTCCTCCTGTCAGGTCATCCAGATGTGCAGTTGTCAAGCATAATCCAAAGTCTGCTAAGGTGAACATGATGAATGCAGCTCAAGCGGAGGAATCTACTGATGTGATTATGGGTAATCTTCCTGTTAATGATATTCCCGCAAAATTTCTTTTTGATACTGGTGCATCGCTTTGTTTCATGTCAAGACCGTTTTTTTCCAAGCATGAATTCACTTGTTCTCATCTGAGTAAACCCATGGATGTCGTTTCTCCGGGTAAACGTTTGAGTTCTAGTATGATGGTTCCGGATGTTTCCATCAAGATGGGCGACTATGAATTTCAGTCTTCTCCAATTGTTCTTGGTGACTCGGATATTGATCTTATTCTCGGGATGGACAGGCTTTCTAAGCACAAGGCTCAACTTGATTGTGCTGCCAGGGAAATTCAATTGACACACTCGTCTAAGGATGTGATTATTTTTGCCGCTCGTGATGAAACCATTCGGTTTTTCTCTCTCAATGAGAAGGGCGAATTGAATGCCATCTCTCAAATTCCAGTCGTTTGTGAGTATCAAGATGTCTTTCCAGAAGAGCTTCCGGGTATGCCTCCTCATCGGGCAGTTGAGTTCATTATCGAACTAGAGCCTGGCACTGAACCCGTTTGCAAGCGTCCATACAAGCTTGGACCCAACGAGCTGAAGGAATTGAAGAAACAGCTCGATGAACAAGAGCGTCTGGGTTTGATCAGACCGAGTTCTTCTCCATGGGGTTGTGGTGTTCTTTTTGTCAAGAAGAAGGATGGCACGGACCGACTTTGTGTCGACTACCGTCCATTGAACAAGAAGACAATCAAGAACAAGTATCCACTTCCCAACATCAATGAGCTATTTGAGCAACTCAAAGGGGCTAAAGTATTCTCGAAGCTTGACCTTCGTATGGGTTATCATCAGATTCGCATTCGTGAAGAAGATATTCCCAAGACAGCATTCAGAACAAGCTTTGGTTCTTATGAATATACTGTCGTGTCTTTCGGCCTTGTCAATGCTCCTCCAGTATTCTCTCGGATGATGAATTTCATCTTCAACCCCTATACCAATGAATTCGTCCTGGTGTATCTCGATGATATCTTGGTCTTCTCCAAGAATAAGAGGATCATGCCAAACATTTGCGATTGGTGCTCGACAAGCTCAGAGAGTATCAATTCTATGCGAAGTTCTCCAAATGTGAGTTTTGGCTCGATGAAGTTCTTTTCCTTGGTCACATCATCTCTGCCAAGGGCATCGCTGTTAACCCCGAGAAGGTGTCCGCAATTGTGAATTGGGAACCTCCTCAAAATGTCAAGCAGCTCCGCAGTTTTCTTGGTCTTGCAAGCTATTGCCGAAGATTCGTTGAGAATTTCTCCAAGATTGCAAAGCCTCTTTCCAACCTCCTCCAGAAGCATGTGAAGTATGTCTGGTCTCCTGAGTGTGACGTTGCTTTCAACACTCTCAAAGAGAAACTAGTCACAGCTCCTGTCTTGACTCCTCCTGATGAATCCAAGCCGTTTGAAGTTTTCTGTGATGCTTCTCTCCAAGGTCTCGGTGCTGTGTTAATGCAAGAGAAGAAAGTTGTGGCCTATACCTCTCGTCAGTTGAAGCCCAACGAGAAGAACTACCCCACTCACGATCTTGAGTTGGCGGCAGTTGTCCATGCATTAATAACATGGAGACATCTCTTGTTGGGAAGACAAGTGGACATTTTCACTGATCACAAGAGTCTCAAGTATATCTTCACTCAGCCCAACCTCAACCTCAGGCAGACTCGATGGGTCGAAATGATTCAAGAGTACAATCCGAGTATTGAATATACTCCAGGCAAGGCAATGTCATTGCAGATGCTTTAAGCAGGAAGGCTTATTGCAACAGCTTAATTCTCAAGCCGTTCCAACCGGATCTTTGTGAAGCTTTCCGCAAGCTGAATCTCCAAGTTGTTCCTCAAGGCTTTCTTGCCAACCTCATAGTCTCTCCTACTTTGGAAGATCAAATTCGTGAGGCACAACTCCTTGATGCCATGGTGAAGAAGGTGAAACGTGGTATCGACAAGGGTCTTTCCAAATACAAGTGCTATCGCATTGATGACAGAGACACTTTATTCTTCGAGGACCGGATTGTGGTTCCTAAAGGTGATCTAAGGAAAGTCATAATGAACGAGGTGCACAATTCTCTCCTTTCCATTCATCCTGGGAGTACGAAGATGTATCATGACCTCAAGCAGTCGTATTGGTGGACTCGAATGAAGCGAGAAATTGCTCAATTCGTGAATGAATGTGATGTCTGTCGAAGAGTGAAAGCAGAACACCAACGACCAGCTGGTCTCCTCCAACCTCTTGCTATCCCAGAATGGAAGTTTGATCATATCGAAATGGACTTCGTGACTGGATTTCCCAAGTCCAAGCGCGGAAATGATGCTATCTTCGTTGTCATTGACAAGCTCTCTAAAGTGGCTCATTTCCTTCCAATCAAAGAATCCATCACAGCAGCTCAGCTGGCAGAGCTTTACACCTCCAGAATTGTCTCCTTGCACGGCATTCCACAATTGATTTCTTCAGATCGTGGAAGCATCTTCACCTCTAAGTTCTGGGACTCCTTCCAGAAGGCCATGGGCACAAACATTCGCTTCAGCACAGCTTTCCATCCTCAAACTAGTGGCCAAGTCGAGCGAGTCAATCAAATTCTTGAAGATATGCTCAGGGCTTGTGTCATTTCCTTTGGCATGAAATGGGAAGATTGTCTTCCATATGCTGAATTCTCCTACAACAACAGCTTCCAAGCGAGTTCGGGCAAGGCCCCATTCGAGATTCTCTATGGCAGAAAGTGTCGTACTCCTCTCAATTGGTCAGAGACTGGTGAACGCCAACTTCTTGGCAATGACTTAATCACTGAAGCTGAAGAAATGTGTAAAGTCATCCGTGATAATCTCAAAGCCGCGCAATCGCGCCAGAAGAGTTACTATGATAGTAAGCATCGTGATTTGGCTTTCGAGATCGGAGACCATGTCTACCTCCGCGTCTCTCCAATGAAAGGCACTCGTCGCTTCGGTATCAAAGGGAAGCTTGCCCCTAGATACGTGGGTCCTTTCAAGATCATTGGCAAAAGAGGCGACCTCGCCTATCAACTTGAGCTTCCTTCCAACTTCGCGAACGTGCACGATGTGTTCCACGTGTCACAGCTCCGCAAGTGCTTCAAGACGCCTGAGCGCACTATCAACTTCGAAGAGATTGACCTCCAAGAAGATTTGTCTTATCATGAGCACCCCGTTGCTATTCTTGAAGAAACTGAGCGCAAGACTCGCAACAAGTCAATCAAATTCCTGAAAGTGAAGTGGTCGCACCATTCCGACCGGGAAGCCACCTGGGAACGCGAGGACCATCTCCGTTCCGAATATCCGGAGTTCTTTCAGTCCTAGATCTCGGGACGAGATCCTCTCGTAGTGGTGGAGTGTTGTAACACCCCGCATGTAACTTGCCATATTTGTAACTCCGACTCTTGCCATTTTCGGCTATGTGTTATGATATTCCCTCCGTGGTCGGGTTTTGTCTTTCGTTTTGCATTTTGTCATGTCATGCATTTCATATCATGTCATCATGTGCATTGCATTTGCATACGTGTTCGTCTCATGCATCCGAGCATTTTCCCCGTTGTCCGTTTTGCAATCCGGCGCTCCTATCTCCTCCGGTGCACCCCTCTTGTTTTCTTTCGTGTGCGGGTGTCAAACATTCTCGGAATGGACCGAGGCTTGTCAAGTGGCCTTAATATACCACCCGGAGACCACCGGTCAAGTTTCGTTCCATTTGGAGGTCGTTTGGTACTCCAACGGTTAACCGGGCATCCGCAATGTCCATTTGAGTGTCCAGCAAAACCCCCTCAAAAACCAGCCCAAAACCCACCAAACTCTCTTCCATGCTCTAGGTCGTTCGATCACGATCGTGTGGGCGAAACCGCACCTCATTTGGAGCCTCCTAGCTCCCTCTACCTATTATATGTGGGCATCCCGAATAACAAACACAGTCCCAAACCCTAACCTCGTCCCTCTTCGCCGCCGGACACGTCCGGGCGCAGCCGGACGCGTCCATCTCCACCACCGCCGCCACGTGGCACGCTCGCGCCGCCGCCGCCGCCGAGGCCCGCAGGCCCGTCGCCGGCCCGCCCGGCCCGTACCTCCGTCGCCGGCCTCTGCCTCCCCGCGCTGCCCGCGCCCGCCGGCTCCCTCCTCCGCTGTGCCCGCCGGTGCGCCGCCCCGCCGCAGCTCGCCGCCGCAGGCCCCGCCGCGCCCGCCGGCGCCGGTGCCCGCCGGAGCCGCGGCCCCGCCGCTCTTTGGCCTCGCCTCCCTCCCTCCGGCCGCCGCCCTGCCTTTGCCTACCTTCTCCTCCGGCCGTCGCCGACGAGACGAGCTCGGGCTCTCCCGATCTGCATCGGATATGGTAGCCCCGTTGACTTTTCTCGTACCCCCTCAAATTTCCTAAGTCCCTGATATTCTACAGCATGTGCACTTGTTCGTGATGCTATAACTCCTTGCATGTAGCTCCGATTCGCGCGTGTAATATGTCAAATTGTTCGTCTTGTGATGCTCTTCATTTTGTTAAATTGCACTATATTCATTAGAGGTCATCTGGATGCCCAAATCTCTGTTGGAAGAGGGCTAGTTGCTGTTATTCTCTGGTTCTTATCAGAACTTGGAGATTTGTCATTTTTGTATCATTTATTCTGTGCATCTTATGAGCATGATCTCTACATGTGTTTTGAAGTATGCCATGCCATATTTCTAGTGGTGTAGTCCATGTATTTTTTTGATCTCTGTGGTGACTAGAACAAGCATGCAAAGTAGGCTCCCTAATGTTTCTGATTTCAGGGACTTAGTGATTTCTCCAAGTCCTTGTCTGCTGTTATTTTGTTGCCATGTAAACTTGATGCTACGGAGAGATCCATGCATATTTTGGTGATGTTCAGTAAGGATGTTTAGTAGATATTGTTGTAAGTGAGCCATTCCTGCCCTTGTTTGCAATTATGGAGTTTCATAGCATGACTCAATCTTGCTCTACTTTTGCTATAAAATATTTCTGGCAGATTCTTAACATGATATGCAATTTTTCCAAGCTTCATAAACATTCCATCTTGCTGTAGGTATGCTTTATTTTTCATGCGTTGCTCTGTAGTGAGTGCATCAAGCTCACAAATAGGCCTACATATTATTATTTCTGCCATGCTCTGTTTTCTGCCAAGTCTGAAACCTGATAACGAAACTTGCTATGTTTACATGCTTGCCATCATATCTTCTCGTCCTTTTTGGCTTATGGTCAGTAAGGGACTTTTGTCATGTGCATTCAGTAGAATACCGCCATGCCTTGGTTTGCTATGTTAAGTTCCTGTAGCATGTTGATTTAGTGCTCTGAACATTGCTACGTGATGCTGTTTTCTGCCATGTCCAGTTTTTCACCGTCTGTGAACCTGTTATCTTTTGCACTTTTGCCATGCTTGTTTGAGCTCGATATGTTGTGATCTAGCCCTAGCTCAGTGTTCACCTTTTGTCAAGCATCTCCTGTAGATTACTTCTATGTGCTTTGTTGCTATGTTGGAGTTCTGTAGCCTTGTTGCTTGTTGCATTTTAAGTGCTATCATGCTGTTAATCGCAGATTCATGTCATTCTTGTTTTGCTTGCCATTTGCAAACCGTGCATCCGTTTCCGGTGATCTTCATATCGATTTCGACCGAAATCATCTCATCTTTCCAGTGGCATGCTTGGTTTGCCAAGTAACTGCCTTGTTTATCATTTTCCTTCCGGAGCACGCATATGCATCGCATATCATATCTTGCATATCATACATGTTTTGCATCTTGTTGCTTGTGCTTTCCTCGTGATTGATTATGGTTCCATTGCTTGTGTTCTTGTCTTGGGTAGAGCCGGGAGACGAGTTCATGCACGAGGAACCTGTTGAGTACGCTTACGAGGATCAAGCTTTCGACAACTCTGAGAACCTTGTAGGCAAGATGACCACCCCTCGAAATCACTTCTATCTTTGCTTTGCTAGTTGTTCGCTCTATTGCCATGCTCCGCTACCTATCACTTGCTATATCATGCCTCCCATTTTGCCATGTCAGCCCCTAACCATCCTTTCCTAGCAAACCGTTGATTGGCTAAGTTACCGCTTTTGCTCAGCCCCTCTTATAGCGTTGCTAGTTGCAGGTGAAGTTGAAGTTTGTTCCATGTCGGAACATGGATATGTTGGGATATCACAATATCTCTTATTTAATTAATGCATCTATATATATTTGGTAAAGGGTGGAAGGCTCGGCCTTATGCCTGGTGTTTTGTTCCACTCTTGCCGCCCTAGTTACTGATATACCGGGATTATGTTCCTTGAGTTTGCGTTCCTTACGCGGTCCGGTGATTTATGGGACCCCCTTGACAGTTCGCCTTGAATAAAACTCCTCCAGCAAGGCCCAACTTTGGTTTTACTATTTGCCGCCTAAGCCTTTTCCCCCGGGTTTTCGCGAGCCCGAGGGTCATCTTTATTTTAACCCCCCCCCCGGGCCAGTGCTCCTTCGAGTGTTGGTCCGAACCGAGCAGCCTGCGGGGCCACCTCGGGGAAACTCGAGGTCTGGTTTTACTCGTAGCTTGACTTATCCGGTGTGCCCTGAAAACGAGATATGTGCAGCTCCTATCGGGATTTGTCGGCACATTCGAGCGGCTTTGCTGGTCTTGTTTTACCTTTGTTGAAATGTCTTGTAAACCGGGATTCCGAGACTGATCGGGTCTTTCCGGGAGAAGTTTTATCCTTCGTTGACCATGAGAGCTTATAATGGGCTAAGTTGGGACACCCCTGCAGGGTATTATCTTTCGAAAGCCGTGCCCGCGGTTATGAGGCAGATGGGAATTTGTTAATGTCCGGTTGCAGAAAACTTGTCACTTGACCCAAGTAAAATACATCAACTGCGTGTGTAGCCGTGATGGTCTCTTCTCGGCGGAGTCCGGGAAGTGAACACGGTCTGAGTTATGTATGACGTAAGTAGGTGTTCAGGATCACTTCTTTGTCATTGCTAGATGACGTCCGTTCCGTTGCTTCTCTTCTCGCTCTCATTTGCGCAAGTTAGCCACCATATATGCTTTTGCCGCTGCAGCTCCACCTTATTACACCTCCCTTTCCTCTAAGCTTAAATAGTCTTGATCTCGCGGGTGTGAGATTGCTGAGTCCTCGTGACTCACAGATTCTACCAAAACAGTTGCAGGTGCCGACGATGCCAGTGCAGATGATGGCGTCGATCTCAAGTGGGAGTTCGACGAGGAACGTGGTCGTTACTATGTGTCTTTTCCTGATGATCAGTAGTGGAGCCCAGTTGGGACGATCGGGGATCTAGCATTTGGGGTTGTCTTATTTTCATCTGGATTTTGACCGTAGTCGGTCGATATGATTGTATTTTGGATGATGTATGATATTTATTTATGTATTGTGTGAAGTGGCGATTGTAAGCCAACTCTTTATCCCATTCTTGTTCATTACATGGGATTGTGTGAAGATGACCCTTCTTGCGACAAAACCACTATGCGGTTATGCCTCTAAGTCGTGCCTCCACACGTGGGAGATATAGCCGCATCGTGGGCGTTACATCTCGTCCCGAAAGCTTGCTTATGATTTTTCTTCGGACGAAAGACTTCATATAGCAGAAGATGGGCACCGGAGGGCCAACAGGGGGCCCACGAGGCAGGGGGGCGCGCCCAGGGGGTAGGGCGCGCCCCCACCCTCGTGGCCAGGGTGTGGGCCCCCTCTGGTATTTCTTCCGCTCAGTATTTTTTATTATTTCCAAAAATAACTTTCGTGAAGTTTCAGGACTTTTGGAGTTGTGCAGAATAGGTCTCAATATTTGCTCCTTTTCCAGCCCAGAATTCCAGCTGCCGGCATTCTCCCTCCTTATGTAAACCTTGTAAATAAGAGAGAATAGGCATAAGTATTGTGACATAATGTGTAATAACATCCCATAATGCAATAAATATCGATATAAAAGCATGATGCAAAATGGACGTATCAGAGGAGCAGGAAGCCGCCCGTCTAGAGAAGGCGGAGGCGGACAGGGTGGAGGCCGCCGCTTTGGAGAAGATGGCGGAGGCCGAGGCCGCGACCGTGGCGAAGAAGCAGGCCGAGGAAGCCGCACGCATCAGTCGGCGATATTTGTCACCCCCCTGAACGCCCCAGCAGAGTTCATGGCGCAGACTGGGGGAGCCAGCGGCGAGCACCCTATCATGGAGAGGGATAGCGGTGACGTCGCCATGCCTGACGTAATCGTGCCCGCGCCACCACCTTGTGAGGGGGCGCGAGACAAGCAGCCAGCCGACCCGCCGGCGCCACCAGACGGAGACGAGATGGTGACGGGCCCAACTCCCGGGGTCCGCACACCCTTACGACGCCGGATCACGAAGGCGGCCTTGGCGCCACGCCCGTTGGAGACCGGCGCCGCAAGCTCTTCGACCCCGGATGCCGAGGCGACCAGCGTCGCGCCCACTGAGTGGGTGCGGGGAGGCAGGACGGGTCCTCTGAACAAGGCGATCCTGGACGTTCAAGCCAAACTCCGCGCCGAGGCCGACGCTCTCAAGCACTGCAACAAGGTATTCCTGGAATCACGAGAGGCCATCCGGGTATGCTTCTTGCTTCTTTGTTTTTAATTCTTGTATTGCTTCGTGGGGGCACGCCAGCGCACCCACTTGGTGTAGTCCCAGAATTTCGGGCCGGCTGCTGAGCAGGCGGCTCGGAACTTTAATTAGCATGCTCTGAGTACTAATATCTTTGTTGCAGGACTATTATAACCTCCGTGCGGCCGCCTTCAACTCCAAAGTCTAGGAGTTGGGTCAATGTGCCGTCAACTTGTCGGAGAGCGGGAGTAAGTCTTCTTCTTTCTCTCAGGGGGCGCGCTGGCGCACCCGCGGGCTGTAGTCCCCGAGATTCAGGCCGATTGCTGAGCAGTCGGGCCAGATCTTCCTGGCAACTCCTCTTCTTTTTGTTGACATTTGATAGCTTCTTTCTCCACGGGGGCGCGCTGGCGCACCCGAGGACTGTAGTCCCTGAGATTCGGGCCGGCTGCTGAGCAGTCGAGCCGGATCTTCCTGGCAACTTCATCTTTCTTTGCTGATTGTTGACGTCCTTTTCTTCTTCTTTTGCAGAGGCCAACGCCACCCTGCAGCGGCAGCTAGGCGAAGCCAACACCGCGCTGCGCGCCAAGGAGGCGGACTGCAACAAGCTGGCCGAGGAGCGTGACCGGCTGGTCACGCAGCTGGCGGAGCAGGCGGAGCCTCTCAAGAAGGCCCACAAGGAGGCGGAGGACAAGGAGACCGGCCTCCTTGCTGAGTTCGCGGCCGAGCGCTCCGCCTGGACCGACAAGGAGGCAATGCTAACGGCTAGCCTCGGCGAGGTTGAAGAGATGGTCGACGGTAAGCTGCCTTCTTTACTCTTTCTTCAAACTGCCGGTCTCTGATCAAGCCGACTTCTTGTTTCTGATCTGACTCTTTGCTTTTTTGTCCGAGCAGACTTCTTCCCAGGTCACTCTGGTGCTGCCAACCAGGCTATCAAGGCCGATCGCGAAGGACGGAGGGCAGAAGGCGAGCAGATCGCTGCCGACGCCCCCCGCACTCTTGGCGAGCAACCTCTCAGCATCAAGGCTCGTCTTCGGCCGGCTCATCGGATGTTGTGCCGCCTTCAGCGTGTCGGCGGCCAGGCGATGGCCGCCCTGTGGCCAGACATGTCGACTCCGCGCACACCCAGCCGGACTGCCGACTGGCTGGAGGTGGCGACCGGCCGCCTTGAGGCGTGGAAGGGCTCCTCGGCCCGGGCCGGAGCACGCCGGGCCTTGGAGTTCGTGAAGGCGTGGTACCCTGGGCTAGATCTAGCCCAGTTGACCACGTTTTGACTGGAAGCCCAGGAGGAGCTGGTGGCGGTGGAGGATGATCTTGTCAAGCGAGCGGCGGCAATCGCCGAGTACACCAACACCAGCATCTTCGTCTCGGAGCTGGCCGAGAACGGTGCCGAGGCGCCACCAGAGTGGTTTGGGCTGAACCTAGAGGATGGCCAGGACTCGGCCGAGGTGATTGTGACGCCCCCGATTTGACCGTACACTAATCATGCACGCAAATGTGTACGACCAAGATCAGGGACTCACGGGAAGATATCACAACACAACTCTAAAACATAAATAAGTCATACAAGCATCATAATACAAGCCAGGGGCCTCGAGGGCTCGAATACAAGTGCTCGATCACAGACGAGTCAGCGGAGGCAACAATATCTGAGTACAGACATAAGTTAAACAAGTTTTGCCTTAAGAAGGCTAGCACAAAAGTAGCAACGATCAAAGAGGCAAGGCCTCCTGCCTGGGACCTCCTAACTACTCCTGGTCGTCGTCAGCGGCCTGCACGTAGTAGTAGGCACCTCCAGTGTCGTAGGTGTCGTCGTCGACGGTGGCGTCTGGCTCCTGGACTCCAATATCTGGTTGCGACAATCAGATAGATAGGAAGGGGGAAAAGAGGGAGAGAAGCAACCGTGAGTACTCATCCAAAGTACTCGCAAGCAAGAAGCTACACTACATATGCATGGTTATATGTGTAAAGGGGCATATCAGTGGTCTGAACTGCAGAATGCGAGAATAAAAGGGGGATAGCTAGTCCTGTCGAAGACTACGCTTCTGGTCATCTCCATCTTGCAGCATATAGAGGAGAATAGAGTGAAGTCGTCCAAGTAGCATCGCATAGCATAATCCTACCCGGCAATCCCCTCCTCGTCGCCCTGTTAGAGAGCGATCACCGGGTTGTATCTGGCACTTGGAAGGGTGTATTTTATTCAGTATCCAGTTCTAGTTGTCATAAGCTCAAGGTACAACTCCGGGTCGTCCTTTTACCGAGGGACACGGCTATTCGAATAGATAAACTTCCCTGCAGGGGTGCACCACATAACCCAACACGCTCGATCCCAATTGGCCGGACACACTTTTCTGGGTCATGCCCGGCCTCGTAAGATCAACGCATCGCAGCCCCACCTAAGCACAACAGAGCGGTCAGCACGCCGGTCTAATCCTAAGCGCGCAGGGGTCTGGGCCCATCGCCCTATGCACACCTGCACGTTGCGAACGCGGCCGCGAGCAGACCTAGCAACCCACACGATCACGGCGGTTACGTCAAAGCGGTCCAACACGGCGCGCGCCACTCAGTCGCTGACGTCACGAAGGCTTCGGCTGATACCACGACGCCGGGATACCCATAACTACTCCCGCGTAGATGGCTAGTGCGTATAGACCAAATGGCCAGACTCAGATCAAATACCAAGATCTCGTTAAGCGTGTTAAGTATCCGCGAACGCCGACCAGGGCCAGGCCCACCTCTTACCTAGGCGGTCTCAACCTGCCCTGTCGCTCCGCCACAAAGATCCACTTGCGGGTACTCCTACGAGCCGACCCGACTTTAGTCATCACATGTGTCATGTATATAGTATATAAGTATATACCCGCGATCACCGCCCAGGTGATCACGGCCCGATAGTGTAGCACAGCAGACGGACAAGAATGTAGGGCCACTGATGGAAATCTAGCATCCTATACTAAGCATGTAGGATTGCAGGTAAAGGTATCAACAGTAGTAGCAAGGATAGGCTATGCATCAGAATAGGATATCGAAAAGCAGTAACATGCTACACTACTCTAATGCAAGCAGTATAGAGGAGAGTAGGCGATATCTGGTGATCAAGGGGGGGGCTTGCCTGGTTGCTCTGGCAAGTAGGAGGGGTCGTCGACTCCGTAGTCGAACTGGGCAGCAGCAGTGTCGGTCTCGTAGTCTACCGGAGAGAAGAGGGGGAAGAAACAGTAAATACAATGCAAACACAAGCATGACGATGCGTGACATGACAGTGAGCGGTGCTAGGGGTGTCCTAACGCGACAGTAGGTGGTACCGGTGGAGGGGGGGGACATCCGGGAAAGTATTCCCGATGTTTTGCGTTTTCGGACAGAAGGACCGGAGCGGGAAAGTTGCGAGTTCGATAGGTTAGGGAGGTGTGGTGGACGCACGGACTGCGTATCCGGATTCGTCTCGTCGTTCTGAGCAACTTTCATATAGAAAACATTTTCATCCGAGTTACGGTTTAAAAGATATGAATTTTCAAAGTTTATTTGAATTTCTGGAATTATTTAATTAACAGAAAAAAGGATATGACGTCAGCATGACGTATGAGTGACGTCAGCGGTCAACAGTCCGGGTTGACTGGTCAAACTGACACGGGGGACCCACCTGTCATAGACAGTGGGTTAACAGAGGATTAAACTAATTAACTTTTAGTTAATTAACTAATGGGCCCACCTGTCAGTGAGAGATTATTTAAACTAATTATTTTTATTTATAAAACATTTTCTTTTCTTTTTTTTAATTTTGCGGCGGGGCCCGCATGTCAGTGACTGGGCCTGCCCAGTCAGCAGTTGACTGGGTCAACACAGTCAACTGGGGCCCGTGGGGGCCACTGGCAGTGACCCAGGGGGTGGCCCCAGGTGTGCCACGTCGGCGGCCGGCGCCGGCGCAACTCCGGCGACCAAAACCGCGGCGGTCCCTCGCCGGAGTTGGCCGGAATTGCGCTACGGGGCTCGGGGAGGAACGGGGCTAGGCCCATTCGAAAGAACTCGCAGCGCCGCATCCAGGGGTGGCCGGGGCTTCGCCGGACTCGGCCGGAATCGGCGCCGGCGAGCGGCAGAGGCGGCGGCGCGCACGGGTGCCCGACGGAAACAGGGCTACGGCAGGCGGTCGTGCAAGCGGAGGGGCTGGGGAGCTTCTACGTGCGGTGGGGAGCGCTGTGAGCTTGAGCCCGTGACCATTTGGTCACCGGAGACCCGCCGGCGGCGAGCTCCGCGGCGCGGCGTTCGGGCGCGCGTGGGGGAAAAGCTAGGGAGCGTGGGCGAGCTAGCGGAGTGGGGGAGGAGGTAGAGGAGCTCACCGCGTGGCGCAAGAAAGGCCCGTGGGTGCTTAGGAGCAGCAGGTCGGCGCCGGGGAAGAAGGGGGTCGCCGGCGTCCGAGGTTGAAGGCGAGCTCGGGGAGGCCGTTGCGGTGGCTCCGAGCTTCGACGGAGAGGCGGAGGGGGTGTAGTCGAGGGCGGCGACGTCGTACGACACGGCGGGGTGGCGAGTGGGGCACGGTGGCCGCGAGAACGACGGGAACGGCGGCGAGCGCGTCGGGCGTGGGGAAGAGGGGAGCGGTGCGGATCCGGGGGAGAGGCGCAGAGGCCGAGGGAGTGAGCGGGGTGAGTGGGAGAGAGGCCCGAGGGAGCGGGGGCCGCTGGCGCCCTTATCCTCTCGCGGGGTTCACCGCCGGCGAGGTGGTGCGGCGGCAGCGCGCCCCTGTTCCGACCGGGTCGGGGGAACAGGGAAGGGGCGAGGGAGGAGGTGGGCGGGGCCGGGGGCGCGGGGGTGCGGCCCAGTTTGGGCCGGGGGGGGGGGTTCGGTGCAGATGGGCCACGGGTCCAGTGGGGGGGAAGGCCTGCTCCCCCTTTTTTCTTTTCTCTGACTGTTTCTGTTTTCTGTTTTCTTTTTATTTGTTTATTTCCTTTTCTGTTTTATTTCATTTAAAGTATTTAGGCATTTTATAAAAAGGAGTTTTCTCCACCATAATTGCCAGTGTATTATTTAGCACCCACAGAACATTTTTGTTTGAGTTTTTGAAAACTTTTATTTTTCACTTTAATTATATTTGAAGTTTGAACTAGGAGTTTGACAGGGGTGTGGTTCAAATGTGATCAAGCCCTGTTTAGCAACATGATTAGCTTAATCACAGGGGGTTACTGTAGCATGATTCTCAGGGTGTTACAGTGATCAACTCCAGTGACAAAGGAGAAGACGAAGAGGAGGAGGAAGGTGAAGAGGAGGCACCAGAGATCGGAGCGGACGACCAGCCTCAACTCGACCACACCTCCAACAACGAGCCGCGCCCGAGTGAGCCGGCTGCTGCTGAAGGCGACCAAGCGGAGACCGACCAGCCAGCCGCCCAACCAGCCGGCACCACCGACTCCACCATTCCGCCGACTCCGTCTGCTGCTTCCTAGGCTGTCATTTACCTTTGTTTCTTCCTGCTTATCGGTATCGACGAACTTTGTTAATTTCACACAATTCCACCCGCGGGGTGTATTTCAAACTTCTGTTGGATGTCGGCCAAGGGCCCGTGGGGTGTAAATATCTTAGCCTAATTCTATCTTTCCTTGCTTTCTGCTCTTCTGGCTTTTTTCCTTTGCCGCCTTCCCTTGGTTGCCGTCTTGCCAGCCGAACAGCCGCTCTGCGGACTATGGCTGGGTCAAGTACTTAGCCACTTTCGGGAAGGCAAGTACTTAGCCGACTAGAGTTTTCTAGCAAGTTAAGTAGAAACCGGCCGGCCGGCTGCTCGACAGCCGGTCGGTGAGGCGAGAAGCCGGCTTGGACTATGTGTATGCTTTAGGTCCTTAGCCATTTTTCATGCAGACACCCTTTTCGCCTTAGCTCCTGCTGACCGAACAGTCGCTCTGCAAGCTGCGGCTTCTGGCAGGAGAAAGCTTAAGTGCAAACACATTACTTGACTGGTTGCAGGAAGCATTTCATAGTACAAAGCGGCAAGTCCCCGGGTCGACTGGTCGAACCCGGTGCCAGATGGACTAATGGGATAACACAAATGACAGGCGTAATACTTATCATATAGATAAGAGAGGGCAGTCCCCGAGCTCTTCTCGAGGGACTCGGAGTCTTCGTACTTAATACAAAAGTTGGCGTGGTACATACTACTTTAACTGCAAAACCTTCGAAGGAGATTCGCATTCCATGGTCGCTCCGTCTCCTTGCCGGAGTCATCTCTTTTGCGTGCTTGAGGCTTCTGAGCGTCGATGAGGTAGTAGGAGTCGTTGCCCAACACCTTGTTGATGATGAAGGGGACTTCCCAAGGTGCCGAGAGCTTGTGATGGCCGGCTGTTCGCTGGATCAGCCAGAGCACGAGGTCTCCTTCTTGGAAGGATCTTGGCTTGACCTTTCGGTTGTAATATCGGCGCAGGCTCTGCTGGTAGATGGTGGACCGACTGAGTGCCAACAGCCGGCCCTCTTCCAGCAGATCGACGCCGTCTTGTCGTGCTTCTTCAGCCTCCTCTTCGGTGTACATAGTGACTTGAGGTGAGTCGAATTCTACGTCCGTCGGGATGACGGCTTCGACACCGTAGACGAGGAAGAAATGCGTAAAGCCGGTTGACTTGTTCGGAGTTGTGCGCAGGCCCCAAAGGACGGTCGGCAGCTCGTCGAGCCAATAGCCGGTCGGCCGCTCCAGAGGCTCGACCAGTCGGGGCTTGATGCCAGATAACATGAGGCCGTTTTCTCGCTCCACCTAGCCGTTTGACTGCGGATGGGCAACGGACGCTAGGTCCAGTCGGATGCCCTTCGTCGCGGAGAAACAGGCCAAGGCGCCTTTGGCGAAGTTTGTGCCATTGTCGGTGATGATGTTGTGTGGTATGCCATACCGGATGGTGGTGTCGGAGATGAATGTCACAGCAGTCAGACCATTCAACTTCTTAATTGGCTTTGCTTCGATCCACTTGGTGAACTTGTCCACCGCGACAAGCAGATGAGTGACGCCGCCTTGTGCCGTCTTGAATGGTCCCACCATGTCCAGGCCCCAGACGACAAAGGGCCAGGCGATGGGAATAGTCTTCAGTGTAGAAGCCGGCTGGTGTGGCTTTGAACGAAACTTCTGGCACCCTTTGCGTTTCTGGACTAAGTCTTTGGCGTCTTCTAGAGTAGTCGGCCAGAAAAAACCGTGGCTGAAGGATTTGGCCACGAGTGCTCTTGAAGCTGCGTGGTGACCACACTCGCCTTGATGGATATCCTTGAGGATTGCTTGGCCCTGCTCCGGCTCTACGCAGCGCTGATAGACACCAGTGACGCTGCGCCTCACAAGCTCTCTGTTGACTATGGTGTACGCTGCTACTCGGCGTTGCACTTGCCGGGCCGAGATCTCATCAGTCGGCAGATTTTTGTTCACCAGAAAGTTGAGCATGGGGTGGGCCCATGAAGGTGCTACAAGTTCTTCGACTATTAGGACTGCTACTTGCACGAGGGCGGTTGGGCCGAGAGGCGGCGGGTCGGAGTTGGCTTCCTCTTGCTTAGTCGATGAAGTCCCCGGGCCGACTGTTGCAGTCCCCGGGTCGGGTTTTGAAGTCCCCGGGCCGGGTGCAGCTGCTGCAGTCCCCGAGTCGCCTGCCGAATTCCCCGTGCCGGCTGCTGGGGTCCTCAAGTCAGATCCGACTGCTTCAGGAGGAGCCGGCACAAAGATGGAATCCGATTATGGCGATGGTTTAACAGACGGCTTGAGGAGGCGTTGTAGGGCGACGCCGGCTGGTATTGCTTGCCGAGTGGAGCCAATTCGTGCCAAGGCGTCGGCTTGCTCATTGTCATTTCTTGGCACATGGAGGAACTCGCACCCTTCGAAGTATCCACTAAGTTGCTGTACGAGGAAGCGGTAGCTCGCCATGTTTGCATCCTTGGCGTCCCAGTCGCCTGACGACTGCTGGACCACCAGGTCGGAATCACCGTAGCACAGGATCCGGCGAATGCCGAGTTCCTTGGCAAGCCGGAGCCCGTGAATGAGTGCTTCATATTCAGCAATGTTGTTGGAAGCAGCGATGTGAATTTGCAGCACATATCTGAGCTTGTCGCCTTTGGGAGAGGTGAGGACGATGCTGGCTCCCAAACCGGTGCGCATCTTGGAACCGTCAAAGTGCATTCGCCAATGGGTGGAATCTGGCGCGGGCTGCAGGTACTGGGTCTCGGCCCAGTCGACAAGGAAGTCAGCAAGGGCTTGTGACTTGATGGCGGTGCGAGGCTGGTAGTAGATGGTGTAGGGGGCCAAATCTATGGCCCATTTGGCCACTCGGCCCGAGGAATCTCGGCTTCCAATGATGTCGACAAGTGGAACTGTGCAGACCACAGTGATTTGGTGCTCTTGGAAGTATGGCTTCAGCTTCTTGGCAGCAAAGTGCACGCCATAGCACATCTTCTGGTAGTGGGGGTAGTTCTGCTTGGAAGCGGATAGTACTTCACTCAAGTAATACACCGGCCTCTGGACTAGTAAAGCTTTGCATTCTTCCTTGCATTCCACCACTATGACTGTGCTGACCACCCGGCTGGTGGCGGCGATGTAGAGCAGCATGGGCTCCTTAGGAGTCGGGGCCGCCCGAACAGGCGGAGTGGTCAACATTTTCTTGAGTTGGAGAAAGGCTTCATCCGCCTTGTCGTTCCACTCGAAAAAAGTGGTCTTCTTCATGAGCTGGTAGAGGGGAAGAGCCTTCTCGCCCAGCCGACTGATGAAACGGCTGATGGATGCCAAGCAGCCGGTGAATTTTTGCACGTCCAGCAGTCGGGTGGGCACCTCCATCCTCTCGATGGCCTTGATCTTCACAAGGTTGCACTCTATGCCTCGTTCTGAAACCAGAAAGCCAAGAAGTTGGCCGGCTGGCACTCCAAAGACGCATTTCTCCGGGTTAAGCTTGATCTGAAATCGGCGCACATTCTCAAAGGTCTCCTTGAGATCTTCTAGTAGCATTCCACGCTTCTCCGTCTTCACCACCACATCGTCCACATAGACATGGGCATTTCTGCCGAGCTGCTTGAGGAGACACTTCTGCATGCAACGTTGAAACATGGCGCCGGCGTTTTTCAAGCCGAAACGTCGTGGTCAGGTAACAGAAGGCTCCGAATGGCGTGATGAAGGCGGTCTTCAGCCTGTCGGCTGGGTTCAGCTTGATCTGGTGATACCCTGAGTATGCATCCAAAAAGCTCAACAGCTCGCATCCGGCTGTGGAGTCAATCACTTGGTTGATTCTTGGCAGAGCAAATGGGTCTTTGGGGCATGCTTTGTTGAGGCTGGTATAATCAATACACATGCGCCACTGCTTGTTCTTTTTCAGCACTAGGACCGGGTTGGCTAACCACTCTGGAAAGAACACTTCCATGATGAAGCCGGCTTCTAGAAGCCGGGCTATCTCTTCTCCAACGACTCTTCTCTTCTCCTCCGACAGGCGGCGCAAGGGCTGCCTGACTGGCTTGGCATCTGACCGGACGTGTAGCTTATGATCTGCGAATTCCGTCGGAACACCCAGCATGTCCTTGGGAGACCATGCAAAGATGTCCCAATTCTCACGGAGGAAATCGACGAGCTCGCCTTCCTATTTGCTGTCAAGGTTTGCACCTATGACAGCGTACCTCTCCGGGTGCTCCGGGTCCAAGGGTATCTTCTTTGTTTCTTTGGCCGGCTTGAACAAGCCCTCGGCTTCCGACTCCTTGGGGTTGGGTGACGTTTCCGGCTGCTTGCTTGCCATTGCCACAACCTAGTCAAGGAGCCGCTTCTCAGCTGCGATCACGAGGGACTCAGCCAACCGGCTGCTCTCTGCAGCGCAGGCAGACAACTTCTTGTAGTCTCCTGCTATGGTCAGGATTCCCTTGGAGCTCGGCATCTTCATCTTTAGGTAAGCATTGTGGGGAACCGCCATGAACTTGGCCAGGGCAGGTCGGCCAAGTAATGCATGGTAAGGGCTCTCAAGATCCACCACCTCGAACCAGACTGGCTCTCGGCGGAAATGATTTTTGTCCCCAAAGAGGACATCTATCTGAGTATTGCCGATTGGTGAGCAGGAAAGGCCAGGAACTATGCCATGGAAAACAGTCCGGCTGGGCTGAAGATGTCTCTCCTTGATTCCCAACTTCTCCATGGTATCTTTGTACAGAATGTTGATGCTGCTGCCGCCATCTATCAGAACTCGGGAGAAGCGAGCAGCTCGCCTCTCTGTGGCAAACGTGGCATCCAATACCAGGGCATAGGAGCCGGGATTTGGCATCACCTCCGGGTGGTCAGCTCTGCTCCAGCTGATGGGCTTCTCAGACCAATGCATGAACTCGGGGGTCTCTGATGCTACTGCATTTACTTCTAGTTGCTGCTCTCCTCTGTTGCGCCTGTCGTCGGCCATGCTGGTGAACATGACATAGGCCCCATGCACCTCAGGATAATCATCTTGTATGGTGCCGACTGGCTGAGCCGCCGGCTGCTGAGGAGGAGGAGGAGGCGGCGGGCCGGCTGGCGGAGGAGGCTGGAGTCTGTCGCCCTTGGTGATCCTGGTGAGCCAGTGGCACTTCCGAGTGGTGTGATTGGACGATTTCCCACTGCTATGGAACTTGCAAGGTGCATCAAGAGTCTGCTCGTACGAGAAAGCGGGCAGCCAGTTGGGCTTGCCACCCTTTTGGCGCTTGGGAGGAGGCTGCCCTTCTGGCTGCTGATCTTCAACTATCGCCACCTGCCGGCTCGTGGAAGCCGGCTGCATGGCCTTGCGCTTGTTGTCGTTCGGTTGCAGTCGCCGACTGGGCTCACCAGCCGGGGTCCGAGGAGCTTGAGGGGCCACCTTGCCCGACACGTTGACTTGAATCTCCGCCTACATAGAGGAGTCGGCCATGGCGTACTTGTCTGCTCTGATTAGCAGTTCGTCAAGGGTCTCCGGCTCATCGCAGATAAGCTTGTGCTTGAGGAGGGTGCCCTCTCGGCACCCGGCAATGAAGTACTCGATGGCCTGCACCTCGTGCACACCCTCGCACGAGTTGCGCAACTCGGCCCAACGCGTAAGATAGTCGCGAGTCGACTCGTTGGGGCCTTGGACGCATAAGGAGAGCTGGCGAGGCTTGGGCGGCCGTTTGTACGTGCTGCTGAAGTTGCAGATGAATGCTTCAGTGAAATCAACCCAGCTGTTGATGCTGCGGGGCTTCAGGATGTTCAGCCACGTCCGGGCCGTGCCCTGGAGCATGAGCGGGACGTACTTCACGGCAACGCGCTTGTTGCCGTTGGCGATGCTGACGGTTGTGGAGTAGTCGACGAGCCAGTCCTCCGGCTTCACGGAGCCGGTGTACTTGGGTGTGTCTCTCGGGAGACTGAATCCTTTGGGGAAGGGCTCATCTCGGACGCGGGGGCCAAAACAAAGCGGACTCAGCTCATCTTCCTCTTCTAGTGCCAGGGATCGATTGAGGCGATCGATCCGGTGGCGGGCATCATTTTCTCCGATTCCTTCTCGGCGGCCAAGGCAGTCACCGAGTGATGGGTGATCAACAGGCAGCAGGGAAATGTGCCTCTCCCTGCGGGGAGGAGGAGGCGGGCAGTCGTCACGCCGCCGCATTGCTCTTGGGCGGCCGTCTTGGTCGCGCTCGATGGTGATGTGAGTCCGGCTGCGGCTGGCAGCCGGCTCCTTGTCTCTTCTGTCGTGGATGCCACCAGTCGGCATCCGGGATGTCGCGCCTTGGTCTCGTCGAGGAGGTGGATCATTGTTTCGCCGGTTGGGCGCTTCAGCGCGGCACCTGGCATCTTGCTGCTCAGCAGCCACGTCAAGGAGCTGCTAAACTCACTCCGTCATGTGGCGACGCTCGTCGCCCTTGAGCTTGTCTAGCTCGTCTGCTGCCACCTGGGCAGCTCGTATGTTCTCCGCGGGCGTGGCGTAGACGGGACGATATGTCCCGAACATGCTGGCGATGGTCGCGCCAAGCTGCCGGACCAAGCCAATGCGGCTAGGCCCACCAGGAGCCGGCGAGCCGCCGACGGCAGGGTCCATTTCCCGCTGGTATGCCTCCGAAAGGCGTCTCATGTTGGCCAGCCGGTTGGCGCTCTCGACGAGCTGGACGCGGCGTGCTTCCAGCATCTCAGCATCGGCGTCTTCCGGGATAGGCGCAGCCAGGTCTTGCATTGCCACCTGCAATGGATCCTGGCCACCTCCGCCAGAGTGCTCGTCGTGGCTGATGACGAGCACCTCCGTGACGGTGCTGCTGCCGCTGTCCGCGCGAGGAAGCGGCTCATCATAGACCACCACGTTGGAGGGGAACGCGTCAAGCGACGTTGTGTCGGAGTCGACCAACATCGGGTCAGTGGAGCCAACTGACTTCAAGTCGGCAGCAGGCTCACCGGCGACGTGGAGCTGATCGAGGAGGTTCACGAGGCGGCTCTCGGGGCCATGGGTGCCCACATCGGACGCGGGCTCGTCGGAGAGGCGAATCTCGCCAACAAGATCGGCGAGGCAGCTGGCCGCGCGGGCGACCTCGACGCCACGTAGCGCGTCGGTGCAGATGCCGTCTGGCATGCAGGGCTGGCTGCGCTTGCCACGGAGGAACAAGGTTCACGTCTAGAGCAGGTCTCCGGGAGACGGTGCACCTTGCCCCACGGTGGGCGCCAAATGTCGGGGGTTGGGTGCGACATATGCCAATGGATGGCTTATCATGGTGGGAGCGAGTAGAACTTCGTCGGTGCCTGGAAGCGGGATGAGGCGTAGACACGAACGCCGGCGCACTTTACCCAGGTTCGGGGCTCTCCTAGGAGATAACACCCCTAGTCCTGCTCTGCGGGGTCTCCGCATGATCACTAAGGCACTAGTGATTACAATGGCGCTCCTCGAGCTGTATGCTAGAGGTAGAAGGAGGCAAGGCTAGCTTTCCTCCTCCCCTAGGTGTGAGTCTAATGCTAACGGATTGGAACCCTTTGCATGGGTGCCCTGGGGGGTTTATATAGGCCTACCCCCTAGGGGTACAATGGTAATCTGGGCGGGTGTAGGACCCAGCCGTCAGTCTCTCTGGTCGCCAGCTTCTCCGCCGGCTGCTAGGGCCCACCGCTTGGTGGGTCCTGCCGGCTGGTCTGGTACGGAGCCGACAGGCCGCCTCCGCCGCTCACGGGTCTTGCCAGCTGCGGATCACTGTAGCCGTGATGCTAAGGACGCTTGCTTGGTCGGGGGGCGTGGCTTCAGCCCCGACGCCTGGTGGGAGATCACTGTTGCCACTCCGTGTCTTATCTGGTTAATGGTCCATGGGGCCCTGAGGGAGGAACGTGCCGACTGCTGGGAGCCGGCCTCCCTTGGGTCCGACTGGTGAGGCCCTCGCAGTCTTCCGGGCTCTCACTGACCAGCAAGGCCCACCGTCTTCGGGCCGTACCGGCAAGCGGTCGTGGGGTAGGGCTTCGCCTGTCAGTAGTGATGTCAGGGGTGGAATGCCAACAGTTCTGCGCCGGGCGGAGATCTCCGTCCGTACGGAGCACTGTGGCCACGCCCGGCCCTGGATACGGGGGGATGGGCTAAACTGCAGCCACACCCTGTCTTTTCTCTTTAATGGGGGCACAAACTCTGAGGGCGCCTAGGGCCGCCTGCTAGGAGTCGGCCCCTCCGCCTTCTTGAGCATGGCCGCCTTCTGGCAGTCGGCCGTTCGGCCAACCGGCCGCCAAAAGGCGGAGATCTATCTTGACGTCTTGAGGGGCGCAGCCAGCCCCAATGTCTTGAAAGGTTCTGGGGCTCGGGTTTGGCTACCCGTGGCCCATTACTCCGACACAACGCGTCGCGCATAAGTGTGGCCCAGGCCCGGGGGCTCCTCTCGGTGTACAAAGGTAGGGGTCCTATTTTTGTACCCCTTTACTTGTGCACGGGCAATTGGAGCCGCGCCTGCGGCTGCACTTAGCGGGGCAGAGGAAGGAAGCAAAGACGCAAGACGACTAGAGCAACGCCAAGCCAGAGACACGAAGAGCAGAAGGGCGAGGTGAACTGCCCCGGCAAGGCCCTTTCCGGGGTGGCCTCCATAGCCTCGGCAAGAACCTTGCCGGGGCAACTTGCCCAACACCAGCAGAGCTGCCACCCTTGAGCCTAAGAGTTCCGACGCCATCACTCACATTGGAACCAAGGCTCGGGAGGCGCCTCCATGGTGGAATGCAGATCTTTGTGAAGACCAAGAACATGCAAGACTAGATGAGAATCAGAAGACAAAGATCCTCGGCAAGATCCTTGCCGAGGATACTCACGAGACCCCCGGCAAGACCCTTGCCGGGGACGACCACGATGCCGCGGCAAGACCCTTGCCGGGGCCCCGGCAAGACTCTCGCCGAAGACGCCCCAGCAAGACTCTCGCCGAAGACATCCGCGGGGCCACAGCCAGGCCCCCACCTGCCAAGACTCTACCGCTGTTCCCACCCAGCTGCCAGCCCACCAACTAGGAGAGCACTTGCGTGGCGACGTGCGGCCTCCAAGCCAACTCAAAAAGCACATGCGTGGTGGCATGAAGATCTTCGTGATGACTCTGCCACCGCACCAACTCAGCAGCCAGCCAGCCAGCGTGGCACTACACGCCTCTTCAGCTCGGACGCGTGTCAAAGCAAGGCGAGGCGGCGATAGGTGGGAAGAGCTTCCTTCTGTCCCCAATAAAGCAAGAAGGGCACGTCGGCAGCGCGTTAAATCCGTTTGTCCAACGGTGCCAGGAGATAGACTCGACCACTATACAACTTTCCACCTCTTGTGTGCCACTGTGGCAGCCCCTTTGACTATAAAAGGATGCCTGCGGCATACTGGGAGAGGATTCGGACTTTATGGACCCTGCACGCCTTGTAGCTAGTCTAAGAACACCAGATAAACATAAACCAGCAGGAGTATGGTATTACGCATCACTTGCGGCCCGAACCTGGATAATCCCCCTGTGTTGATCTTCTAATCCCGCTCTTTCCACAGCCCCGCACCCGCCAACCGTAGAAAAAGGGATTCTTCGTGATCCCGTAGGTGTCATTTCCCCCGACATCCATGGTGGCATGCAGATCTTTGTGAAGACCAAGAACATGCAAGACTAGATGAGAATCAGAAAACGAAGATCCTCGGCAAGATCCTTGCCGCGGATACCCATGAGACCCCCGGCAAGACCCTTGCCGGGGACGACCATGATGCCGCGGCAAGACCCTTGCCGGGGCCCCGGCAAGACTCTCGCCGAAGAAATCCGTGGGGCCACAGCCAAGCCCCCACCTGCCAAGACTCCACCACCGTTCCCATACAGCTGCCAGACCGCCAATAAGGCAGGCACCTGCATGGCGACGTGCAGCTTCCAGGCCAACTCAGCAAGCACCTGCGTGGTGGTATGCAGATCTTTGTGAAGACTCTGCCACCGCACCAACTCAGCAGCCAGCCAACCAGCATGGCACTACACGCCTCTTCAGCTCGGACGCGTGTCGAAGCAAGGCGAGGCGACGACAGGTGGGACGAGCTTCCTTGACGTCCCTAATAAAGGAAGAAGGGCACGTCGGTAGTGCATTAAATGCGGCTGTCCAACAGTGCCAAGAGATAGACTCGACCACTGTACAACTTTCCACCTCCCGTGTGCCACTTTGGCAGCCTCTTTGACTATAAAAGGAGGCCCCCGGCATACTGGGAGAGGATTCGGACTTTTTGGACCCTGCACGCCTTGTAGCTAGTCCAAGAACACCAGATAAACATAAACCAGCAGGAGTAGGGTATTACAGATGTCGGGGGAAATGACACCTACGGGATCACGAAGAATCCCTTTTGCTATGGTTGGCGGGCGCGGGACTGTAGAAAGAGCGGGATTAGAAGATCAATGCAGGGGGATTATCCAGGTTCGGGTCGCAAATGATGCATAATACCCTACTCCTGCTGGTTTATGTTTATCTGGTGTTCTTGGACTAGCTACAAGGCATGCAGGGTCCAAAAAGACTGAATCCTATCCCAGTACACCGCGGGCCTCCTTTTGTAGTCAAAGGGGCTGCCACAGTGGCACACAGGAGGTGGAAAGTTGTACATTGGTCGAGTCTATCTCCTGGCACCATTGGACAAACGCATTTAATGCGCTACCGACGTGGCCTTCTTGCTTTATTGAGGACAACAAGGAAGCTCGTCCCACCTGTCGCCGCCTCACCTTCTTCGACACGTGTCCGAGCTGAAGAGGCGTGTAGTGCCACGCTAGCTGGCTGGCTGCTGAGTTGGTGCGATGGCAGAGTCTTCACGAAGATCTCCATGCCACCACGCAGGTGCTTGCTGAGTTGGCCTGGAGGCCGCATGTCGCCACGCAAGTGCTCGCCTAGTTGGTCCGCTGGCAGCTGTGTGGGAACGGCGGAGGATTCGTGGCAGGTGGGGGCCTGGCTGTGGCCCCGCGGATGTCTTCGGCGAGGGTCTTTCCGGGGCCCCGGCACGGGTCTTGCCGCGGCATCGTGGTCGTCCCCGGCAAGACAAGGTATCCTCGGCAAGGATCTTGCTGAGGATCTTCGTCTTCTGATTCTCATCTAGTCCTGCATGTTCTTGGTCTTCACAAAGATCTGCATGCCACCATGGAGACACCTCCTGAGCCTTGGTTCCAATGTGAGTGATGGCGTCGGAACTCTTAGGCTCAAGGGTGGCAGCTTTGCTGGTGTTGGGCAAGTTGTCCCGGCAAGGTTCTTGCCGGGGCTGTGGAGGCCACCCCGGCAAGGGCCTTGCCGGGGGAGTTCACCTCGCCCTTCTACTCTTCATGTTTCTGACTTGGCGTTGCTCTGGTTGTCTTGTGTCTTTGCTTCCTTCCTCTGCCCTGCTAAGTGTGGCCACAGGACGGCTCTAACTGCTCGTGCACAAGTAAAGGGGTAAAAAAATAGGACCCCTACTTTTGTACACCGACAGGTGCAGCGACCTGGGATCTCTTGCTATTGGAACACTCTGACACGTCATCAACGGGTGCCGTGCACTCGGTGGGGGCACGCTTCCCGGACTCTTTTTCGGGATCCCTACAGTCTCTCTTTTTTCCTTTGCTTTCCTTCGCAGGAGCCGCCGCTGCCGCTGTCTTTGCCGCGACCATGTCCCGGTAGATCTTGTCCACACAAATGATTGCATCCTTCTCATCTGATGGGATGGTGATGACTCCCAGTGGCCCAGACATGTTCCAGGTGTTGTAGGCATAGTGGGATGCCGGCATGAACTTGGCCAGGGCCGGGCATCCCAAAATCCCATTGTACGGCAGGGGGAGATAAACCACATTAAACACAATTCTCTTAGTCCGGTAGTTCAGTTCTCCCCCAAACGTTACAGGCAACGTTATCTTTCCCTTAGGATGGCTCCTGCCGGGATTAACTCCATGAAACGTGTCGTAACCTCTAGCTCTTCCTCTCCTATCTGAAGCTTGCTGATAACTACTGGGGAAATCGTATTCAACCCGGCCCCGCCGTCCACCATCATCTTTGTGACCTTGAGGTTGCGAATTGTTGGGGAGACCAAGAATGGAAAACACCCTACCATAGTGGTACGGCTAGGATGATCCTCCTCGTCATAGATGGTGGGCATACGGGACCATTTGAGCGGCTTCCAGGCCTCTGGCGCTGGTTCCACGGCATTGACTTCTCGTGCCCATTGCTTGAGCTGGCGGTGAGAAGTGTGCAGAGATGCACCCCCGTCAATGCACAGGGTGTTAGTGGCCTATTCTGAAACTCCTACTCACTGGTTTCTTCTTCATCCCTCATCATCACAGACTTCTTTCTCTCTACCCCTGGCGGGCTTTCCTTGGTTCCGAAAGGGCTTGCCGAGGTGATTTACTTCACCACCTTGGCCCTTACCGCCATCAATAGTCTGACCCTTTTCCTTGTCACGCTTCTCATACTCTGCTCTCTGTGTCTTACAAGCTGCTCAACCTGATAGCACTCTTGAAGGTTGTGGCCCTTGGTCCGGTGAATTTTGCAGTACGGCCCATCACCATTCCCGGCTTTCTCGGCAGCAGGGGCTTCCCGGCAGTCAGTGCACACGACAGCTTCCTTGCCGGGGGCCTCAGCTTTGGCCTTCTTGCCGGTACTAGGCATACCCGATCCTTCAATAGTCATCACTGCCTTATCTCTCCGCTTCTTACTGTGCTTCTTGCTCTTCTTCTGACTGGTTGATTCATCATCATCCTCTGAATCAACATTGGTGCAATCTTCCTCTCAGGGCAACTTCCTTCCCTCCTCCATCCGAGCACACTTATCCACCAACGTGTAAAGCTCCTTCACAGTCTTGGGCAACCGCACGTTCATCTTGGAACGGATCCGGCGGTTGCGCACATTGGACTGGAAAGCAGCTATCACGGTTGCCGGATGGATATTTGGGATATTTCTATGAACTTTGCTGAATCTCTGTAAATACTTACGGAGGGTTTCTCCTTCCTTCTGTTGGAGAAACTGCAAGTCGCTGGGCCTATCGAGTTCTTGATGACCGCCAGTGAAGGCGACAATGAACTCGTGGCATAGGTCAGCCCATGACGAAATGGAGTTCTCCGGTAGGTGCATCATCCAAGACCTCACATTGGACTTGAGGGCCAAACAAAGTAGTTGGCGAACACCTTCTCATCTCTTCCCCCAACAGCCTAAACAGCCTAAACTCAGCCGGGTTCAGCCTTCCATCATACTTCTCAGGTATCTCTGGCTTGAACGTACGAATGGATGGGCAACAGACTTGCCGCAGTTCTTGAGTAAAGGCAGGGCAACCAACCTCGAAAGGCAGTCACCCGCCAATACCGAGCGCGGGCTCGTTGACGTCGAGACTGTCACATCCCTTGGTCCGGTGAAGGTCGTCGCGGCCTTGCTTGACAGCGATGCGCGTGTCTCCTCTCCGCCTATCATCCGGGGCTCGTCGTTGGCCTGGACGTGCTCGAGGGTCAGAGGAGGCCATCGAGACGTCGTCGGGGTCCTGATTCTGTCGCGCTCGCACTGGCTGCCGTGGTAGGGACTGCACCATGGGATGGCCCCTTCCGTACGGTCAGCAGCAGGAGCTGTTGCTGTCGCTTGGTGCGGCGGGCCAGCTTGCCGCGAGCCCCCAGCTTTGGCAAAACGAGCAGACTTTGGATGGTGGCACGCCATTTGTCCATCTGCTCGGCCGCTGGGGGAAATCTTAGCAGCAGTTGAGCCCGCGCCATGGCCTCCGAAGCCGTACTTGGCAAGGGTGATGATGAAGTCGATCGTACCGTCGCTCGACTCCTGATGGTGCCAGCGGCGGCTATACCGCGCCCCCGCTGGTGCTGCACGGTGACCACCTGGATATGGTGCGGCGATGGTGCTCGAGGGCCAGCGGCTCCGTCGGGCGCAACGGCTTGGTTAACCCGTTCCGGGGGAAGTGCACGCGCTGCGGCCGCACCCATGGCGGGAGCAGCCGGAGAGCGGCGATTCGCCCCGGTCCGGGCGCCGTTGTTGCGGCTGTGCCCGTCGGCGGGGGAAAGGGGGGAAAACGAAGTAACCCCTTCTCCTGATGGTTCCCTCCTCTAGTGCCTCCTGCTCCTGCGTCGGCCGCGAGGGAGGTGGTGACGGTGCCGCCTGCTCCGACCACATCCATAGTGGCGTCCGCATCCTCACATGTCTCCGCACCCCCTTCGAGGTAGATGGGTGAGCCAAAGGACCGGGTTTATTGTGACACCCAAAATTTTTGGCCTTGTTTTGTTTATTAAAATATTGCCAGGAAATAAAACTTTTCCATTTGTCAAGATTTAACCTTTTGTTATGGTGAATTTTTGCTCCAAAGTGGGAAAACCTTCAAAGAGTATTTTTGGACTTGTGTGCCCTATTTATAAAATCAATCCTTTATCAGTGGATTAATTTGCATAATTTTTTATGAGGTTTATTCTTTTAAAATGATCTTTCATAAATTTGGAGCCCCTTTTTGCACTGCAACTGTTTGATAAATGCTTCTAAAAATTCCACCAAAATTTGGGGATGTCATGTCATGTTTCCACATCACTTTTATGCAAAGATACCTTCTGGCCATTGGAGACTTTGAGCTCTACACCAATTTTTCCAATCTGGTCCAGTAGGCACTTTTGCACTGCAACCCATTTAAATATTTCTTCAAAAATTCTTCCAAGTGTTTGGAGATGACAGTGGATGCATACAATTCATCTTCAAGCAAAAACCCAATGATGTTCTTTGGAAAATTTGAGTGGATCAACCTCTTTTGCATTCTGGTCCAATTTGGTGATTTGTACTGCAACCGTATTTTTCCTTGCTCTAATGACCCTGAGCTTTTTCCTACTTGTAGCCCTCCCTACCAAACTCTTAAGTCCAGGAGATTGGGCTCATTGGAGGCTTTGAAGTGCATGTTCTAAGCCCCTGTTCTTTCTGCCCAAAACTGGAGTTTTGCAAAGCTTGCACTATCAACTTTCCGTGTTTTCCAAACTGACCTTGCCATCATCTCCTGCATCTAGAGAGACACTGATCTGGAGAGTTTGGCCACTCCAAGAATTGCCTATGTGCATCTGGCATTATGTCGAACACCTGGTGTGCACAGTCATTTTTGGCAAGCTCCCTGGTTTGCATTGTGGACTTGTACCCCAGCCCCAACAACCTTGTCCACTGAGCTCCTAGCCACCCCTACCCTCGATATGTGCTTTGCCAGCTCCACCCTCGCGCTCTAGACCACGCTGGCATTCCGTCGAGCACCTGTCGTGCGTGCTCTGGGCGCGCCCAGAGCGCACATTTTGCACGCGCGCGCACTACGCCGACACGCCGCACTGCCGCGCTCGACGTGACCCGACCCTGGTCCCTCTGCATCGCTGAGCCGCGCACTAGCCGCCCCCTGCTCCACGATCCCTCTGGTGCCCGGCTGCGCCGCTGGCCGCGCCCTTGGTGGCACGCCGGTGTCGGCAGCGGCCTCTGCCATGTTCGGCACCGCCCAGACCGCGCCAGCGCGCCAGCTGCCCCTAGGAATCGCTCGTGCCTATCCTCCTACCTGTCGGAACGCGTTCGTCGCCGCCAAGATGCCCTGCACCTACAGCAACGGCTGTCGCCGGCGATCCTATCCTCTGCCACCGCGGGAACCTGCCTCGAGCGCTGTATAAAGGGTCCCCGAGCCCCTCCGAGCACTCACGCGACTTCAAGCACTCCTCGTAGAGCTTCCCGTGTAGTGAATCGGCCTGTAGTGGCCGTCCTCCCCAACTCCGGCCAGCTCGGCCGCCGCCAAGCCCCGGTGCGATTCGTCGCAACCGGCCACCCTCTCGCCCAACCAGCACCACCAGAAGCTTCCCCGTAGTCTTGCGGAGCTGCCCAGCTGCCCAGCTTCGGTCGGAGACCACCGGAGCACAATAGTCACTTCACCACCGTAGCCTTCACCCACCGAGGAGCTCGCCGCCGGCGATTCCTTCCACCTCTGACGACCCTTCAACCACCCAAAGGACCGCCTCGGTCTAGCCGTTCCATCCCCGCCCGCAGATGCCCTCGAGGAGCCGCCGTCCGTCGCCGGCGATCGCCGGAGCCCCGCTCCCGTCGGGCAGAAGAGAAGAGAAGGAGGGAAGGAACGGTCAAACCTGACCAGTGGGCCCTCTGGACCCACTGTCAGCGACCCGCGTAGCACCCTCTCTCTGTTTAAGTGGAGGCGCAAAACCCCGAGTGCGTTTTCCCTGCTGCGTAAGCGTATTACTGCTGAAGCGTTTTCCTTTTTTCTGGTTTTATTTAAAAACAGATTTGACCAAACTTTGACTGGCTATAACTTTTAAAATAAAACTCCAAATGAGTTGATTCTTTTTCCTACCTCTCTCAAATTTCATCTAGTTTATTTTAAGATATATTTCAAAAATATTTGAGACAGGTTTTGGTACTGTGTTTGAAATATTTGTATTTGTGTATTTTGCAAAATAGGATTTTTGGAGGAAAAGGAAAGCTTCCAATAAGTGCATCCTTTGCATACTCTTGAAGGCAAGCATTTCTGAACTCTGGCATAATATTTGTTGTGGTGTTTGGATACGATCACAGCACCTTTTGTCTTGGAGTATAAGTGGCAGTTTATGTATCGATGTAGTCTCGCGCATGAGTGCACTTTGGAGTTGTTTGTGGCCAGCAATGGATACCCTAAGGATTTGGATCGCCCTCGTGAGCTTCTCTTGCACACTGGTAGGAAGCGGGAAAGTCGTGGTCTTGGGTAGACACGAGCTTGTCCCTAATCCCTCGTTGTGACGAGTATGCCCGGCATAGCATGGTGAGGCTTGAGGAGTGGTAATTTATTTCACTAGTGGTAATATTGTTGGTGGATACTTGGATCACCTGAGTCGGTTGTAGACCGAGTCTTGTTCAGTAGCTTCCTTTTGTCGGTACCACCACTTGTCCCTGCAGGGGACAGGGTATGGTTCAGTAGGTTGTCAACCCCTTTCCAAAGCACACACCGTACAGAGAGGCCGTGATGAAGGTCCCGTGGCCACGGATTAAAGCATGTCATTCGGTCCGGGGGCATGGGTGTTTTCGGTTGTAGCCGAAGGGGATAGCTTCCCCAGTTTGCGCGCGGTATAAATTTTGTGATCCCATGCTACGTCGAGGTTGTAGCCTCCCCACTTAGAGTTTTGCTTGGCAGGTGTCGTGGGTGATTCCAGGCACTGGTGAGTTAAGCTGGTGTGTGCAGGTCAGGCGTGTTTTCAATCAAAAGACCGTAGACGGAATTAGTCCCGAGGGACTGAGTAATCCCGTTACTCGTGGAAAATGGTACTCCCTCTGCAGAGGATATATCTTGTCGGATAGTCATGTTCTTGAGTAGGACCACAGTCTGAGTTGAATCTTTGTAACGGTATTCGGATGGAGAACGATTTAGCTAGAGCTCTGTAATGGTATTCGGATGGAGACACGGTTAACTGGATCGTAGTAACGGTATTCGGATGGAGATACGGCTTGAGTAAATTATCGGTTTTTCGGATGGAGAAACGACTGTACTAAATATTGTTTATGATTATGGCACCTATGTATGGTGATCTTTATTGTTTTGGACTAACCATTTATATCATGCATTTTTATTGAGTATCCCTGGGATGGTTCTACCTCCTGGATATTCACTGTGATTATTCTCGTATAAGCCCTTTCTGTGGTGTCGCTCAGACGCCCGACTGCGGCATGCTTGTTGTTCATTTATCTTTTATAAGCCCTTTATGTGGTGTCGCCCCGACGCCCGACTGCGGCATTATTAATTCTGCATTTTCCGCTCGAGGAGTCATTCAGACACTCGTTTGGCACCAGTATTATTATTTCTGCATTTTCCGCTCGAGGAGTCATTCAGACACTCGTTTGGCACCAGTATTATTATTTCTGCATTTTCCGCTCGAGGAGTCATTCAGACACTCGTTTGGCACCAGTATTATTTTTTCTGCATTTTCCGCTCGTGAAGTCATTCAGACACTCGTTTGGCACCCAGTATTTTGTTTTGGTATACTTTTATCCATATGTGTGCATCATGGCTTGTCGTATATTTTCGTGACGGATGTATGATCGACTATTAAATCTGGAGTATGTTGGATATATTATACCCGTGTTCTTAATGTTTGCGAGTACATTCAAACGTACTCACTGGCTTGTCCCTGGCTATTGTCTTGGCCAGATTGCCTTGCGTGGAGGTGTGCATCGCGGTGACACCCTCGGAGCCTACGTGTTGACGTGTGCAGCCTCGCGAAGATCGGAGTTATCCTGGTCAGCTGTTCTTGTGGGAAATGGAGTCCCATAGACGCAGATGTTTCCAACCGCTTCCGCCCTCAACCATTAGGAACCAAGTGTTGTACTCCCAGGCCTAAATGGTCTTGTACTACATAATTTTGTTCCTTGCTTGGAATTCTTGTATCAAGTTGGTACCTCATCAGCTAACAGTAATCCTGGGGCTGGTGAGCACACAGGCCGTTTTTCTGGGAATTTATATCCCAAAAATCCGGTCGTGACAGACTTGGTATCAGAGCCAGGCTGACCATTGGCTAATCCTATCTTAGCCAGGTCAATAAACCCAGGTTATCCCAAACCATCAGACCTTAGCCTGACCCCGGTCAAGCTTCCCGCGTAAGGTAGCTCCACAGTGACCCGACGCCCTTTTCGGCGGACGGTGCCCAACCTATCAGCCTAGCCCGTCGCTCACGCGCCAGTGATCGACACCCAACCCGTCTCTATCGCCAGCATGCGGAGGAAGACTCCGTCCCCTTTTCCTATAAAAAGGGCACGCTAGCCACGGCACATCACAGCCTCTTTCCCCCAAACCCAGCCACGATGCCTGGCCCCATTGTTCACAATGAGACCACAGCGACCAACCTTGGAGGTTTTGTGACCATGCTCGCAAACCTCACCCGCCGTGCCTACGCGTTAGAAGAACCTCCTGAGTATGTTGTGTACCAAGGACCCATGTACGGTGAAAGCCGTCAGTACTGGGCCACTGTGCACATCTACGGTAGGGGTCTGTCGCCAGAACGCCCCTAATGGTTCACTGGAAGGACAACTTCCTTTGAGCCACAAGCCATTCAACTGGCAGCCCGCGAAGCTATAGTTCAACTCCGGCACTTGTCGCCCAGAGTTAACTGTCGCTCGTTCTACTACTACCCCAGTCGTGACGGGTATGGTAGGCCGCCCCAAGTCGCCAACGGAGACCACGAGATGGATCCTGCGCTGTTGCATCTGGTGCGTTATGTAAGCGCACTGGAGCAACTGTTCGATCAGGTCACTCTCGATCTGATCGCAGCTCGTGAAGAGCTGGTTCGCCGAGCCTCGGCAAGGAGAGAAGCGGAGCCCGACACTGACAACCCAGTCGTGCTGTTCGGACACCCGATCGATCCCTTGAGGTCTGCGCCAGCCATCAACCAGAGCCCTTTGGTGACCCCAGAAGCGCTTCGCCGCCTTTTGGAAACTCATTCCAACGGGATTTGGGCCAACAACCCCCGGGATGGTCATGACCATCTCCCCGACCCTGCAGCACCTCAGCCTCAACCAGCAAATCCCGACGGTGAGAACCGTGGAGAAGCATCGGCGTCCGCACGAACAGCCCACTTGGACATTAACGAAGTAGACTAAGTCGCTCAAAGTTATATCGAGCCTTAGTTTCCCTACGCTTTGTAATGTGTGGCCTTGTATCGCTTTTGTTGCATGCTGTCTGTTTGAGCGCTCTTATTTTTGGAGTAGTAGCTATGCATGTGTACGTTGGCGTACAATTGCATTTCTTTTATTTATTTATTTCTCGGGCGCAGCCACCTAGACCAACCCCGTCAACGCCCACAGTAATGCGTCACCTTTATGTGATATGTATATCTGTGGCTTTGACCCGAGTACAGGATCGGCAGTCAGTTACCCTTCACCCCGGTAGATATCCCAGCCCCGGGTGCTATATAAAGGCCACTCTGTGACCTTGCCGAGCACCCCTCACCTTTGTGCGCAGCACTCACAGCCTTTCCTTGCCATGTCGACCCCCAGTATTTATCTGAGAACCCCAGACGCAACCCCCGGCAGTTTTGTCAAATTATTGTGGGACTTTACCTGCAGTACTATGAGTGCCACCCGTCCACCCCAGTACGAGCTGCTCAAATCGAGGATCACTCCATCCACCTCGAAATATTGGGCAGTGGTGCACATCCCTCCCGCCTACCCAAACCAAGATCCCACGGAAGTCTCCTTCGTGGGGAAATCCATGCCGACTCCGCAGATGGCCATAGAAGCTGCTGTGTACGAGGCGCTCACCCGCCTTCGATTCGCGGTGCCCTACGCCAGTGAGCGAGGGTACTATTATTTTCCGAGCCGTGCAGCACCCGGAGAAGTTGCATCTTTTCCCGGTGGGCGCATCGAGAGAGATCCAGTGCTGGCCAACCTTGCCCAGTACGTCATTGCCCAGGAGCGTTTAACTCAGCTGGTAATGGGTTATCTCCAGAGCCTCGCTGATTTAAATCCTCGGATCGCTATTGGCAGACCACTGAGGCCTGACCAAGAAGGGCGCATTCATCGTCTGGTCAACCCGCTTCCCTCGATAGAAGAGGAGTGTGCCCCGGTGCCAGAGGCGTTTTCTCAGGACCCTGTCGCTTTACCGTTTTCCATGTGAACGCCTCCGATGTATTTATTGTCCCAGTACTTGTATTTATGTGTTGCAGCATGTCCGTAAAATCTTTGTGCGACGGATCCGATTTTTCTTTAGTTCCTGTTTTGTGAGCAGTGTCACGGCTGTTAGTTTTGTTTTAATTATTTCTTCTCTCGCAACATGTTTTTCGAGGGGATTTCTTTCTCCGAGTCACTGCTGCGTATATATTTTCACAACATAGATTTTTATTCGCGCTACATCGTAGCGGCAGACTCTCAGCAGCAGCCCCTCGACCTCGAGCACTGTTACAAATCCTTGAACACATTTTTGCGCCTATCTAACTACACTCGAGGACACCACAGTCTCAGTGAGAAAGACTTGTGAGTGTTCATTCGGGCGCAAGCTGCCCCAGCACTCCGACAGCAGACAGCCCCGGTGCCACGTCTAATCCACATGATCGCCGCCACCGCGAAGAGCTAACACTCGTGCGGAAGCATCACGACGATCATCCAGGATCATCGCGCACAGGAGCACGGAGAACCCCAGCAGCACCGCCAAACCCCGACACACCAGGACCACATACCAGGCCGGCATTGCCTCCGCCATTAGAGCCTCGGCTCGAGCTCCTGCCAGCAGCTATGGAGGGGGAAGGAAGGAGAAGAAAGAGCAAGGCCGGGTGTGAGGAAGTAGAGAGGAGCACCGCGATCGATTTATAGCCCGAGATCGGTGTACGGTGGGCGAGGTCCACCAGCGCCACTCGTCGCTCGACCGCCGGTGTTCGGAGGGCAAGCCCGCGAGCAGTGCCGACAGCGCCCTGGCCCGCGAGGTGAGTGCACGCTGCACCGGCAGCACGCACGCCGCGCACTACCCCGGTACGGCCTTGATGCCCTATGAGCTAGGCATCGCCGGTGGAGGAAGCGCGGGAGAACGCGCGAGGGAGAAGAGAGAGCCAGAGGAAGGAGAAGAGGCCGACAGTGGGCCCTGGGCCCACCTGTCAGCCAGAGAGAGCACAGTGCTCCCGGGTGCGACCAGCGTATTTTAGTAATTTAGAATTTATTCTAAATTACTGTATCCAGTAGAAATATCTCGTTTTCCCTAACCGTGGATTTTTCCACGCTGAGCCAGTGTAGCACACTATGGTTTTACACCACTTATTGCCCTCTCACTGTAGCCTTTTGGTTTTTGTGCAACTAGAGGTTTTCATTGATAAAAGCGATTTTATTTCAAAAACAATTCTTGTCCAAAACAACTTTTAACAAATCTCGAGACGAGATTTTTTTTCTTAAGGGGGTAGTGTTGTGACACCCAAATTTTTTGGCCTTGTTTTGTTTATTAAAATATTGCCAGGAAATAAAACTTTTCCATTTGTCAAGATTTAACCTTTTGTTATGGTGAATTTTTGTTCCAAAGTGGGAAAACCTTCAAAGAGTATTTTTGGACTTGTGTGCCCTATTATAAAAATCAATCCTTTATCAGTGGATTAATTGCATAATTTTTTTATGGTTTATTCTTTTAAAATGATCTTTCATAAATTTGGAGCCCCTTTTTGCACTGCAACTGTTTGATAAATGCTTCTAAAAATTCCACCAAAATTTGGGGATGTCATGTGATGTTTCCACATCACTTTTATGCAAAGATACCTTCTGGCCATTGGAGACTTTGAGCTCTACACCAATTTTTCCAATCTGGTCCAGTAGGCACTTTTGCACTGCAACCCATTTAAATATTTCTTCAAAAATTCTTCCAAGTGTTTGGAGATGACAGTGGATGCATACAATTCATCTTCAAGCAAAAACCCAATGATGTTCTTTGGAAAATTTGAGTGGATCAACCTCTTTTGCATTCTGGTCCAATTTGGTGATTTGTACTGCAACCATATTTTTCCTTGCTCTAATGACCCTGAGCTTTTTCCTACTTGTAGCCCTCCCTACCAAACTCTTAAGTCCAGGAGATTGGGCTCATTGGAGGCTTTGAAGTGCATGTTCTAAACCCCTGTTCTTTCTGCCCAAAACTGGAGTTTTGCAAAGCTTGCACTATCAACTTTCTGTGTTTTCCAAACTGACCTTGCCATCATCTCCTGCATCTAGAGAGACACTGATCTGGAGAGTTTGGCCACTCCAAGAATTGCCTATGTGCATCTGGCATTCTGTCGAACACCTGGTGTGCACAGTCATTTTTGGCAAGCTCCCTGGTTTGCATTGTGGACTTGTACCCCAGCCCCAACAACCTTGTCCACTGAGCTCCTAGCCACCCCTACCCTCGATCTGTGCTTTGCCAGCTCCACCCTCGCGCTCTACACCACGCTGGCATTCCGTCGAGCACCTGCCGTGCGTGCTCTGGGCGCGCCCAGAGCGCACGTTTTGCACGCGCGCGCACTACGCCGACACGCCGCACTGCCGCGCTCGACGTGACCCAACCCTGGTCCCTCTGCATCGCTGAGCCGCGCACTAGCCGCCCCCTACTCCACGATCCCTCTGGTGCCCGGCTGCGCCGCTGGCCGCGCCCTTGGCGGCACGCCGGCGTCGGCAGCGGCCTCTGCCATGTTCGGCACCGCCCAGACCGCGCCAGCGCGCCAGCTGCCCCTAGGAATCGCTCGTGCATATCCTCCTACCTGTCGGAACGCGTTCGTCGCCTCCAAGATGCCCTGCACCTACAGCAACAGCTATCGCCGGCGATCCTATCCTCTGCCACCGCGGGAACCTGCCTCGAGCGCTGTATAAAGGGTCCCCGAGCCCCTCCGAGCACTCACGCGACTTCAGGCACTCCTCGTAGAGCTTCCCGTGTAGTGAATCGGCCTGTAGTGGCCGTCCTCCCCAACTCCGGCCAGCTCGGCCGCCGCCAAGCCCCGGTGCGATTCGTCGCAACCGGCCACCCTCTCGCCCAACCAGCACCACCAGAAGCTTTCCCGTAGTCTTGCGGAGCTGCCCAGCTGCCCAGCTTCGGTCAGAGACCACCGGAGCACAATAGTCACTTCACCACCGTAGCCTTCACCCGCCGAGGAGCTCGCCGCCGGCGATTCCTTCCACCTCCGACGACCCTTCAACCACCCAAAGGACCGCCTCGGTCTAGCCGTTCCATCCCCGCCCACAGATGCCCTCGAGGAGCCGCCGTCCGTCGCCGGCGATCGCCGGAGCCCCGCTCCCGTCGGGCAGAAGAGAAGAGAAGGAGGGAAGGAACGGTCAAACCTGACCAGTGGGCCCTCTGGACCCACTGTCAGTGACCCGCGCAGCGCCCTCTCTCTGTTTAAGTGGAGGCGCAAAACCCCGAGTGCGTTTTCCCTGCAGCGTAAGCGTATTACTGCTAAAGCGTTTTCCTTTTTTCTGGTTTTATTTAAAAACAGATTTGACCAAACTTTGACTGGCTATAACTTTTAAAATAAAACTCCAAATGAGTTGATTCTTTTTCCTACCTCTCTCAAATTTCATCTAGTTTATTTTATGATTTATTTCAAAAATATTTGAGACAGGTTTTGGTACTGTGTTTGAAATATTTGTATTTGTGTATTTTGCAAAGTAGGATTTTTGGAGGAAAAGGAAAGCTTCCAATAAGTGCATCCTTTGCATACTCTTGAAGCCAAGCATTTCTGAACTCTGGCATAATATTTGTTGTGGTGTTTGGATACGATCACAACACCTTTTGTCTTGGAGTATAAGTGGCAGTTTATGTATCGATGTAGTCTCGCGCATGAGTGCACTTTGGAGTTGTTTGTGGCCAGCAATGGATACCCTGAGGATTTGGATCGCCCTCGTGAGCTTCTCTTGCACACCGGTAGGAAGCGGGAAAGTCGTGGTCTTGGGTAGACACGAGCTTGTCCCTAATCCCTCGTTGTGACGAGTATGCCCGGCATAGCATGGTGAGGCTTGAGGAGTGGTGATTTATTTCACTAGTGGTAATATTGTTGGTGGATACCTGGATCACCTGAGTCGGTTGTAGACCGAGTCTTGTTCAGTAGCTTCCTTTTGTCGGTACCACCACTTGTCCCTGCAGGGGACAGGGTATGGTTCAGTAGGTTGTCAACCCCTTTCCAAAGCACACACCGTACAAAGAGGCCGTGATGAAGGTCCCGTGGCCACGGATTAAAGCCTGTCATTCGGTCCGGGGGCATGGGTGTTTTCGGTTGTAGCCGAAGGGGATAGCTTCCCCAGTTTGCGCGCGGTATAAATTTTGTGATCCCATGCTACGTCGAGGTTGTAGCCTCCCCACTTAGAGTTTTGCTTGGCAGGTGTCGTGGGTGATTCCAAGCACTGGTGAGTTAAGCTGGTGTGTGCAGGTCAGGCGTGTTTTCAATCAAAAGATCGTAGACGGAATTAGTCCCGAGGGACTGAGTAATCCCGTTACTCGTGGAAAATGGTACTCCCTCTGCAGAGGATATATCTTGTCGGATAGTCATGTTCTTGAGTAGGACCACAGTCTGAGTTGAATCTTTGTAACGGTATTCGGATGGAGAACGATTTAGCTAGAGCTCTGTAACGGTATTCGGATGGAGACACGGTTAACTGGATCGTAGTAACGGTATTCGGATGGAGATACGGCTTGAGTAAATTATCGGTTTTTCAGATGGAGAAACGACTGTACTAAATATTGTTTATGATTATGGCACCTATGTATGGTGATCTTTATTGTTTTGGACTAACCATTTATATCATGCATTTTTATTGAGTATCCCTGGGATGGTTCTACCTCCTGGATATTCACTGTGATTATTCTCGTATAAGCCCTTTCTGTGGTGTCGCTCAGACGCCCGACTGCGGCATGCTTGTTGTTCATTTATCTTTTATAAGCCCTTTATGTGGTGTCGCCCCGACGCCCGACTGCGGCATTATTAATTCTGCATTTTCCGCTCGAGGAGTCTTTCAGACACTCGTTTGGCACCAGTATTATTATTTCTGCATTTTCCGCTCGAGGAGTCATTCAGACACTCGTTTGGCACCAGTATTATTATTTCTGCATTTTCCGCTCGAGGAGTCATTCAGACACTCGTTTGGCACCAGTATTATTATTTCTGTATTTTCCGCTCGAGGAGTCATTCAGACACTCGTTTGGCACCAGTATTATTATTTCTGCATTTTCCGCTCGAGGAGTCATTCAGACACTCGTTTGGCACCCAGTTATTTGTTTTGGTATATTTTTATCCATATGTGTGCATCATGGCTTCTCGTATATTTTCGTGACGGATGTATGATCGACTATTAAATCTGGAGTATGTTGGATATATTACACCCGTGTTCTTAATGTTTGCGAGTACATTCAAACGTACTCACTGGCTTGTCCCTGGCTATTGTCTTGGCCAGATTGCCTTGCGTGGAGGTGTGCATCGCGGTGACACCCTCGGAGCCTACGTGTTGACGTGTGCAGCCTCGCGAAGATAGGAGTTATCCTGGTCAGCTGTTCTTGTGGGAAATGAAGTCCCATAGACGCAGATGTTTCCAACCGCTTCCGCCCTCAACCATTAGGAACCAAGTGTTGTACTCCCAGGCCTAAATGTCTTGTACTACATAATTTTGTTCCTTGCTTGGAATTCTTGTATCAAGTTGGTACCTCATCAGCTAACAGTAATCCTGGGGCTGGTGAGCACACAGGCCGTTTTTCTGGGAATTTATATCCCTCGCATTACATTATTTGCCATTTGCCTCTCATTTTTCTCTCCCCCATTTCACCTTTGCCGTTTTATTCGCCCTTTTTCGTTCGTCTCTTTTCGCTTGCTTCTTGTGTGCTTGTGTGTTGGATTGATTGTTTGTCAAGATGGCTCAAGATAATACTAAATTATGTGACTTTTCCAATACCAACAACAATGATTTTATTAGCACTCCGATTGCTCCTATTACCGATGTTGAATCTTGTGTAATTAATGCTTCTTTGTTGAATCTTGTCATGAAAGATCAATTTTCTGGCCTTCCTAGTGAAGATGCCACTACCCATCTAAACAACTTTGTTGATTTGTGCAATATGCAAAACAAGAAAGATGTGGATAATGATATTGTTAAATTGAAGCTATTTCTGTTTTCGCTTAGAGATCGTGCTAAAACTTGGTTGTCTTCTTTGCCTAAAAATAGTATTGATTCATGGAATAAGTGCAAAGATGCTTTTATCTCTAAGTATTTTCCTCCCGCTCAAATCATCTCTCTTAGAAACGATATTATGAATTTTAAGCAACTTGATCATGAGCATGTTGCACAAGCTTGGGAGAGGATGAAATTAATGATACGTAATTGCCCTACACATGGTTTGAATCTATGGATGATTATACAAAAAATTTATGCCGGATTGAATTTTGCTTCTACAAATCTTTTAGATTCGGCCGCGGGAGGCACTTTTATGGAAATCACTTTAGGAGAAGCTACTAAAATCCTAGATAATATTATGGTTAATTATTTTCAATTGCACACCGAAAGATCCACTAGTAAAAAAGTTCATGCGATTGAAGAGATTAATGTTTTGAGTGGAAAGATGGATGAACTTATGAAATTGTTTGCTAATAAGAGTGTTTCTTCTGATCCTAATGATATGCCTTTGTCCACTTTGATTGAGAATAATAATGAATCTATGGATGTGATTTTTTTGGTAGGAACAATTTTGGTAACAACGCGTATAGAGGAAACTTTAATTCTAGGCCGTTTTCTAATAATTCCTCTAATAATAATGGTAATTCCTACAACAACTCTTATGGAAATTTTAATAAGATGCCCTCTGATTTTGAGACTAGTGCTAAAGAATTTATGAATTCGCAAAAGAATTTCAACGCTTCGCTTGAAGAAAAATTGCCTAAGATTGATGAGTTGGCTAGGAACGTTGATAGAATTTCTCTTGATGCTGATTCTTTGAAACTTAGATCTATTCCACCTAAGCATGATATCAATGAGTCTCTCAAAGCCATGAGAATTTCCATTGATGAGTGCAAATAAAGAACCGCTAGGATGCGTGCTAAAAAAGATTGCTTTGTGAAAGCGTGTTCTTCTAGTTTTCATGATAATAATGATGAAGATCTAAAAGTAATTGATGTGTCTCTTATTGAATATTTGTTTTCCAATATGAATCTTTATGAAGATGGGACTGGAGATGAGTCAACTTTAGCTAAGAGGCGTCCCAATGATTCGGAGTTTTTAGATCTTGATGCTAAAATTAATAAAAGTGGGATTGAAGAGGTCAAAACTCTACATAGCAATGAACCCACTATTTTGGATTTCAAGGAATTTAATTATGATAATTGGTATTTTGATAGATTGTATATCCATGTTGCAATCCGTGTTAAATTCTCCTCATGCTTATGATCAAAATAAAGCTTTTACTAAACATATCATTGACGCTTTAATGCAATCCTTTGAAGAAAAGCTTGAGCTAGAAGTTTCTATACCTAGAAAACTTTATGATGAGTGGGAACCTACTATTAAAATTAAGATTAAAGATCATGAATGCTATGCTTTATGTTATTTGGGTGCTAGTGTTTCCACGATTCCAAAAACTTTGTGTGATGTGTTAGGTTTCCGTGAATTTGATGATTGTTCTTTAAATTTGCACCTTGCTGATTCCAACATTAAGAAACCTATGGGAAGGATTAATGATGTTCTTATTGTTGCAAATAGATATTATGTGCCCGTACATTTCATTGTTCTTGATACATATTGCAATCCTACATGTCCTATTATTGTTGGTAGACCTTTCCTTAGAACGATTGGTGCTATAATTGATATGAAAGAAGGAAATATTAGATTCCAACTTCCGTTAAGGAAAGGCATGGAACAATTTCCTAGAAAGAAAATTAAATTACCTTATGAATCTATTATGAGAGCCACATATGGATTGCATAGCAAATATGATAATACCTAGATTGCTTTATGCCTAGCTAGGGGCGTTAAACTATAGCGCTTGTTTGGAGGCAACCCAATTTTATTTTTGTTCCTTGCTTTTGTTCCTATTGAGTAATAAATAATTCATCTAGCCTCTGTATAGATGTGGTTTTATGTTTTAATTAGTGTTTGTGCCAAGTAGAACCTTTGGGAAGACTTGGGTGAAGTCTTTGCGATCTTGCTGTAAAAAACAGAAACTTTAGCGCTCACGAGATTAGCTGCCATTTTTTACTGGAGAGTGATTTTAGGTTGATTATTTTTGAAGATGATTAATAGACAAATTCCTCACGTCCACAAACTTATTTCAGAATTTTTGGAGTTCCAGAAGTATTCGTTTGATACAGATTGGTACAGACTGTTCTGTTTTGAAATATTCTGTTTTTCGTGTGTTGTTTGCTTATTTTAATGAATCTATGAGTAGTATCGGGGGGTACGAACCATCGAGAAGTTGAAATAAAGTAGGTTTAACATCAATACAAATAAAGAATGAGTTCATCACAGTACCTTAAAGTGGTGGTTTATTTTCTTATACTAACAAAGCTCATGAGATTTTCTGTTAAGTTTTGTGTTGTCAAGTTTTCAAGTTTTTGGGTAAAGATTAGATGGATTTTGGAATAAGGAGTGGCAAGAGCCTAAGCTCGGGGATGCCCAAGCCACCCCAAGGTAAAATTCAGGGACAACCAAAAGCCTAAACTTGGGGATGCCCCGGAAGGCATCCCCTCTTTCATCTTCGTCTATCGGTAACTTTACTTGAGGCTATATTTTTATTCACCACATGATACGTGTTTTGCTTGGAGCGTCTTGTATGATTTGAGTCTTTGCTTTTTAGTTTACCACAATCATCCTTGCTGTACACACCTTTTGGGAGAGATACACATGAATCGGAATTTATTAGAATACTCTATGTGCTTCGCTTATATCTTTTGAGCTAGATAATTTTGCTCTAGTGCTTCACTTATATCTTTTTAGAGCACGGTGATGGTTTTATTTTCTAAAAATTATTGATCTCTCATGATTCACTTATATTATTTTGAGATTCTTTTAGAACAGCATGGTAATTTGCTTTGGCTATAAAATTAGTCCTAATATGATAGGCATCCAAGATGGGTACAATAAAAACTTCCATATAGAATGCATTGAATACTATGAGAAGTTTGATACTTGATGATTGTTTTGAGATATGAAGATGGTGATATTAGAGTCGTGCTAGTTGAGTAATTGTTAATTTGAGAAATACTTGTGTTGAGGTTTGCAAGTCCCGTAGCATGCATGTATGGTAACCGTTGTGTACAAATTTGAAGCATGAGGTGTTTCTTTGATTGTCCTCCTTATGAGTGGCAGCCGGGGACGAGCGATGGTATTTTCCTACCAATCTATCCCCCTAGGAGCATGCGCGTAGTGCTTGGTTTTGATGAATTGTAGATTTTTGCAACAAGTATGTGAGTTCTTTATGACTAATGTTGAGTCCATGGATTATACGCACTATCACCCTTCCATCATTGCTAGCCTCTTCGGTACCGTGCATTGCCCTTTTTCACCTCGAGATTTTTTGCAAACTTCGCCAGTGCATCCAAACCCCGTGATATGATAAGCTCTATCACACATAAGCCTCGTTATATCTTCCTCAAAATAGCCACCATACCTACCTATTATGGCATTTCCATAGCCATTCGGAGATATATTGCCATGCAACTTTCCACCGTTCCGTTTATTATGACACGCTTCATCATTGTCATATTGCCTTGCATGATCATGTCATTGACATCGTATTTGTGGCAAGGCCACCATGCATAATTTTTCATACATGTCACTCTGGATTCATTGCCCATCCCGGTACACCACCGGAGGCACTCATATAGAGTCATATTTTGTTCCAGTATCGAGTTGTAATCCTTGAGTTGTAAATAAATAGAAGTGTGATGATCATCATTATTAGAGCATTGTCCCGTGTGAGGAAAAAAAAAAGAGAAAGGCACTGGTGCGCGTCGGTCCTAAACAAACGGTTTTTTACCCCTTTGCGCGACGACATTTGGAACCGTCGCCAAGTGAGTGTGGGCAATAGGGGGTCCTTCCCACACGACCCAAAAACCGTCGGGGATATGCCCTCCTGGCACACACGTTTGCCAAAAAGTGTTTATGGAGTTTTTGGATAAGTTCGTCGTGGTGTTCATTGATGACATTCTGGTCTACTCGAAGAATGAAGAAGAACATAAAGAACATTTGCGTTTAGTACTTGGGAAGCTCAGAGAACATCAGCTATACGCCAAGTTTAGCAAGTGTCAGTTTTGGTTGAAGGAAGTTGATTTCTTGGACATGTTATATCCGGAGAAGGAATAGCGGTAGACCCCACCAAGGTTGTCACTATGACAAATTGGGAGTCACCCACTACAGTTGGAGAGATCCAGAGTTTTCTTGCACTCGCAGGATACTACCTGAGGTTCATTGAGAATTTCTCAAAGATTGCAAAGCCTATGACGGAGTTGTTGAAGAAGGACACCAAATTCAAATGGACTGCCGAATGTGAGGCCAGTTTTCAGGAGTTGATGAGACGCTTGGTTACATCACCAGTGTTGATTCTGCCAGATCAACGCAAGGATTATGAAGTATATTGTGACGCTTCTCGTCGAGGACTTGGAGCCGTACTTATGCAGGAGGGAAGAGTTGTTTCATATGCCTCACGACAGCTTAAACCCCATGAGTTAAATTATGCTACGCATGATTTGGAGTTAGCAGCCGTAGTACATGCGTTGAAAACATGGAGACATTTTCTCATCGGAAACCATTGTGAAGTATACACGGATCACAAGAGTTTGAAGTATATCTTCACGCAGAAGGAGCTGAATCTCAGGCAGAGGAGATGGTTGGAGCTCATTAAGGATTATGATATGAGATTGCATTATCATCCCGGAAAGGCTAACGTAGTAGCCGATGCGTTGAGCCGCAAAAGTCATGTCAATACACTCATGACCGGAGAATTATCCAAGGAATTGGCAGAAGACCTTCGCAAGCTATGTTTGGAGATAGTTCCGAGAGGTTATGTAGCAGCATTGGAGATTCAGTCTACTTTGATGGATAAGATCAAAGAAGCTCAGAAGACGGATAAGGAGATTTCCGAAATAAAAGAAAGAATGAGTAAAGGAAAGGCTAAAGGATTTCGTGAGGATGAGCACGATACCTTATGGTTTGAGGACCGCGTATATGTGACAAATGATAAAGAGATCAGGAAGTTGATTCTGCAAGAGGCCCATGATTCGCCATATTCGATTCACCCAGGAAATACCAAGATGTATCTGGATTTGAAGGATAGTTTCTGGTGGACCGGAATGAAGTAGGATATTGCAGAGTATGTAGCAGTTTGTGATGTATGTCAGGGAGTGAAAGCCGAGCATCAGAAGCCAGCAGGATTGCTACAACCATTGCCGATACCCGAATGGAAGTGGGATAAGTTAGGCATGGATTTTATCACGGGATTACCCAGGACTCGTTCAGGCTATGACTCGATATGGGTTATAGTCGATCGTTGGACTAAAGTAGCTCATTTCATCCCAGTAAAGACCACTTACACCAGTGCTAAGTTGGCAAAGATATACATGACCCGGATCGTATGTTTGCATGGAGTTCCGACGACCATTGTATCAGATAGAGGAACCCAGTTTACTTCAAAGTTTTGGAATCAGTTGCATGAAACTATAGGAACCAGGCTACAGTTCAGTACAGCTTTTCACCCGCAGACAGATGGACAGACTGAGAGAGTCAACCAGATTCTGGAGGACATGTTGAGAGCTTGTGCGCTAGACTATGGATCTAGTTGGGATGATAATTTGCCATATGCGGAGTTCTCTTATAACAACAGTTATCAAGCCAGTTTGAAGATGGCCCCTTTCGAAGCACTGTACGGAAGGAGGTGCAGAACACCGTTGTTGTGGGACGAAGTTGGAGACCGACAGTTGTTTGGACCAGATTTGATTAAAGAGTCTGAAGAGAAGGTTAAGCTGATTCGCGATAGACTCAAGGTAGCCCAGTCCAGGCAGAAGAGTTATGCGGATTCTAAACGCAAGCAGACAGTTTACGAAGTTGGAGACAGAGTGTATCTTCGGGTATCCCCACTTCGAGGAGTGAAGCGCTTTGGAGTTAAGGGAAAGTTAGCACCACGTTTCATGGGACCATACAGAGTTTTGGAACGTTTGGGAGAAGTTGCTTACAAGTTGGAATTGCCCGAAGGATTGTCCGGAGTTCACGATGTGTTCCACGTTTCTCAGTTGAAGAAGTGCCACACAGAGATGGCTGATATACCTATGAGAGATACAGTACAGCTGGAAGCGATACAATTGGATAGTGATTTGACCTACGAGGAGAAGCCAGTCAAGATACTCAAGTTTGCCAGCCGTGTCACACGCAACAAAGTAATCAAGTTCTGTAAAGTTCAGTGGAGTCACCATACCGAAGATGAAGCCACCTGGGAACGAGAGGAAGACCTACGGAAGGACCACTCTCACCTATTTTCTAGCCAACCCGAATCCTGAGGGCGAGATTCATCTTAAGGGGGGTAGGTTTGTAACATCCCAAATTAAAATTTGGGATGTTATACATTAGATCATCATTGCATATCATATTTTATTGCATTTTGGTTGATCCTAGAAATTCTACGCAACTCAAGGACCCACGGAGAGAGTTGGGGGTTTCATTATTTTCATATTCGAGTCTTTCTCGAATTTTGAAAAGAGGATCGTTTGATTTTAATTATTTTTCTCTGAAATATTTTTTTATTAAAATAAAAGAGAGAGGATAAAATGACTTCCTCAAAATAAAGAAATATTGGAGATCTAATATTAAAATCAAATAAGATTTTTATTCGGAGTTTTATTGCTATTTTATTTGAATTAGGAAAAATATGCGTTTTTCAAAATTGCATGTTAGGCCCAAATAAATGTTCACCTTGTCCGGCTTATTTGTAGAGGACGGGGAAAATTTATTTGGGCCTAACATGCAATTTTGAAAAACGCATATTTTTCCTAATTCAAATAAAATAGCAATAAAACTCCGAATAAAAATCTTACTTGATTTTAATATTAAATATCCGATATTTGTTTATTTTGAGGAAGTCATTTTATCCTCTCTCTTTTATTTTAATAAAAGAAATATTTCAGAGAAAAATAATTAAAATCAAACGATCCTCTTTTCAAAATTCGAGAAAGACTCGAATATGAAAATAATGAAAGCCCCAACTCTCTCCGTGGGTCCTTGAGTTGCGTAGAATTTCTAGGACCAATCAAAATGCAATAAAATATGATATGCAATGATGATCTAATGTATAACATCCCAAATTGAAAATTTGGGATGTTACAAGGCGGCGGCGCTGCAAGCAAGGAGTGAAGGTTTCAACTTGGAAAGGAAGGCGGAAAGAGGGGAAATGTGGCTTCTGGTAAGGGGGATGGGGCGGGGAGGTAGATACTTCCGCGAAAGCCGAAAATTTGGAATCGCTTCAGCCAAAAAACTAGCGCGCAAAGTGTCATCAGACACGGTCCCTTATTCAGAACTGTGTACGCTATGTGGACATCACAAACGATTCAGATAGCTCAACCCGTGTGTGATGAGTTTGAACGCCAAAAGTTTTCGTTCGAATTTCCATGGTTACAGTGGTCATCCACGTCATTGCATAATTTGGGTACACAAAGGAGACTACAGCACAACCACACTTCTTAATCGAGCAAGTTCAGCAATTAAACAGAGATAGCTGGCATTAACATTACTCTAACAAATTAAAGACAGGCGCTCTTAATTAAACAAAACAAAGAGTACTACTAAGGCTGGTGCTCCTCGATCTCCGCCGCCGCCTCCATGTCCAGCTCGTGCCCGACGGTCTCCTGGGGAAGGGGATCCATGGCATCAATCGCACCATACTCGGCAAGCATCTCGCCATCCGTGTCCGCCATCTATTTGGAAAAGGCCGTGCTCCATCGTCGCAAGGTATGCGGCGGAGGAACAGACGGCTGCTCGAATGCTCTCGGCAATTGCCAGCTCTTCGGCCGTGGGTTGCCGACCGATGTCGAAGACGCTTCGTTCGATTTGTGCCGTGATCTGCAGGGAGTTGGGCGTGGGCGGCCTCGACATGGTCGTGGGCAGCCTCCATTAGGGCTAAGGCCGCCGCTGCGGAACGGACAACTGCTGTGCCGCTCTCGCCAGTTGCTATCCCCGAGGAAGATGTTGCTGCCGCCACCTGAGAAGCAACAGCGGCCGTTTGGGCTGCCTTTGCCACCCGGTTACAAATTGCGGTCGCGCTCATGCAACTTGTTAGCACGCGCATGGCGGCTGCGGCCGCGCTCCCGCTGGAGTGGGCGACGGAAGTTGCCCTCACGACGCGGGTCCACGTGCCCATCTTTCACCGGCGATGATTGAATAGTGAAATGATATTTGGGGAGCGAGCTAGTGTGCTTGAGACGCCGGCTGTGGACTGTAGCCCACGCACCTTCTCGCGTAATCCATAGGCGTACTATTCATGAAACTTGGCATGCTAATATGGAGTGGCATCAACATGCCGTGGTACAAATTTTGTCCCATTTGGGGCAGGTTTGGGTATATGCTTCTCACAAACTGGAGCTTCTCACAACAAGCATGACGGTTTTCGATAGGGAACATCCCACCTTTGTGGACGAAATGATATCCATTGCCTCTTATTGCTTTCAAATTTTTTTCTCGTGTCAACATAGAACAACAGGAGTGTTGTGATTTTTTGGGGTTCGTTTGGACATTTTTATGCATTAACTGAGTTTTCAATGCATTTTATGTGCGTAATTCAAATTTGAACTACATGCACATGCTCCAGTGCATATAAATTGGTTGAAAAATCAAATCTGTGTCCTTGGGTGCATACTTAGGTCCCATGCAAGAAATGGGAATAAATTTCAAACACCGGGGCACCGTTGATTGCCGGCAAAACATTGAGATGCCTGGTTTTTAAATTCTAGTAAATCCAAAATTCTATTAACCATTCACGTGACGCCACGTGTCTTGGTTTTAATGGTTGTAGAAGGTGTCGTGCGGACAGCTGCTTGACCTTGACTGAACCGGAGGCGTGTGAGCGCCGTCCGGTGCGCAGGCTGATCGAGAGGCGTGCAAGCTGTCCTTGAGTGCGTAGGCTCACCGGGAAGCGTGCGAGCTGTAGCTGTGCAGGCTCACTAGGAAGCGAGCCCTTTGACTTCCATGGCCGCCCACCTTGGTCGCATCCTCTCCATTAATGGCGCCCGAGCCGCAGTTAATTCGCTTTTTAAATATAAAACACTCATCGCAAATGTTTTAGTTAGAACATCTGTATGCAAAACCGACAGCTTCCCCAGGAAGCCAAGAGAAAATGTGCCGAGAAGGATTTCTGCAGCTCTTGATCGCAAACGTTTTAGATAGAACACCCGTATGCAAAGTGAGAGCAGCGCAGGATTTGTGCATCCCTTCAACCCAAACAGTTGTTTTGGATGACCCGTGTGGAACCACGTACAAACAATTTGGTAAGATTTGTCAATCCTCGTAACACTGCGATTTGTCAAAAGTATGCAGCTAAAAATCACTAGCAGTATCTAATTTTTGCAACCAAAATTCAGTAATTAAGCATAGATTTCATTCATAGATTAAGCAGCCGTTCTTAATTTATACAAACAGTTCAACTCGACAGCTGAATCGACCAAACTTTTCCCGAATTGTTGCCAACCACGTACTGAAATAGCTAGTTCAACTATATATACTAGCTAATTTTAAGTACGTTGTACAGTTCCACCACATCTATCACTACTAGGGAAAACCTTATACACAGAATCTTAGCAGCAGCATGGTTTAAAAACAAACGCTACTGCTAATTAGTAGTAGCGAGCTTCAGGAAACTGGGCTACTAATAGCCAAGTAGCAGTAGCGCTCTAGGTGAAACAAGCGCTACTACTATAATTGCCACCGCGTTGCCTCCAGGCTAGATATAGTAGTAGCGCCCTTCTCCTGGACGCGCTACTGCTAAAGTACTTAGTAGCAGCGTTTTTCTTCAAAACTCGCTGCTGCTAAGTATCACCCCCTTGCAACTAATTAAGTTTAGTCCCATACTGCTAAGCGAATAAGGGGTTTACCACCTTAAATATGTTACTTCTCAAACTATCTCGAGCACTTGGTCTTCATTGAACTATATGTGTATGATTTGTGGCTGCGATATGAATCTTCACCTGTGCCTATACAGGTACGGTGAGGATTCATGTTGACTATTTAGATTCTACACAAAAATATCAATGATGACCAATGTATATTTTTGATGTTTTTACATGCTTAGACTTAGAAGTAGCGTTTTTTCAGGACAAATCGCTACTGATATTGGGCTTAGTAGTAGCGCGCTCCCTGTACCCGCGCTAGTGCTAAAGCAAAACAAAACACGCGGCCCGGCCCCCCGCACGCTCATCTCTCAATCGTCCCCCTCCGCCCGATGCCGGCAGCTGCGGTTAGGGTTTCTCCTCCGCCACCGCCGCCGCAAGTAATGCTCCTCCCCCCGCTCACCGCCCCTCCGCTGCTCCTCCACCCTCTCGTCCCCCACTCTGTCGCTGCCTGCGAGCTCTTGCCGGGCGCCTTTGGCCAACCGCCCTCGATCCCCTTGCCGGCCGCTGTCGTCGCCCCCTCTCGTAGGAAAGTCACCGGCCCTCCCCTCGTCAGCACCCCTGACCGAGGTCACCATGCCATCCTCCCTCCTTGACAGCACCCCCCGAGGGCTGCCCTACCTAGATGCAGCAAGGGCTTATGAATTTCATATGGATAACTAGAGTAGGCGGACTAGGACAGTTGCATCTCTAACGAAAAGAAGCAACTTATCTTAATGGGAAATTTAGCAGGACATGAAAAAAAGTGCCATTGATTCATATTACTAGAGGCATTGCATTGAAAACAACATTGGTTTAACGTGTCCTTACTTTTAACAGTGCGACTGCTACATTTTACCAGTGGCATTACATAAGAGCGGCTCGGGGCAACAAACATCAGAAGAGGATACCTGGGTTGGTCCCATTTTTGTTTGGTATATAGCCACCTTATACTGTGTGAGGCTAGCAAATCTAGTGCTGGTCTTACTCTGTTGACTTGTCCCCCATTCCCCAATTTGTTTCCTTTTTCAACCAATAGATCGGGTTTATATTGAGTTTGTACTGCGTTCCCTTTGTTTCCCTATTAGACCTAGAGACCAGTTGGATAGCCAGTCTCTGCTACTTTTCGCCCCCATTATTTCCTCTTTCGACCAAGTCCTAGATTCAGGTAACAAATCTTCCCCCACCCCCACCCCCTTTCTTCCTTATTTGAACCAAGTACTACTAGATTCGAATGCATGAATTAGTTTTACCTCTTAACAGTAAAAAAATAGGTGGTTTTCGAACAGCCGATCGATCCTATCTACACGAGGGGGCCTGAGAAATAGTAAAAGATACAAATGCAGTGACGTTAGGAGCTCGGGAAGTAGAGCAAGGCCGGTTTCGAAGGAAGTTATACCTGAGGGTCGCCGGGATGTCGCTAGGTGAGCGGCGGGAGGCCGGATCTGCCCACACTACGGCAGCGAGGAAGAAGGGGTGGGAGGCCCACCCTCAGCAGCGATGCTTGGGAGAGAACGGCAAGGCACGCTGATCGGGATGCGCCGGCAGTGGGTAAGAGCCGTTGTAACGCCCACGATGCGGCTATATCTCCCACGTGTCGAGGCACGACTTAGAGGCATAACCGCATAGTGGTTTTGTCGCAAGAAGGGTCATCTTCACACAATCCCATGTAATGAACAAGAATGGGATAAAGAGTTGGCTTACAATCGCCACTTCACACAATACATAAATATAATTCATACATCATCCAAAATACAAACATATCGACCGACTACGTCCAAGATCCAGATGGAAACAAGACAACCCCAAATGCTAGACCCCCGATCGTCCCAACTGGGATCCACTACTGATCATCAGGAAAAGAAACATAGTATCGACCACGTTCCTCGTCGAACTCCCACTTGAGATCGACCCCATCATCTACACTGGCATCGTCGGCACCTGCAACTTTTTTGGTAGAATCTGTGAGTCACGAGGACTCAGCAATCTCACACCCGCGAGATCAAGACTATTCAAGCTTATAGGAAAGGAAGGTGTAATAAGGTGGAGCTGCAGCGGCAATAAGCATATATGGAGCCTAACATACGCAAGAGAGAGCGAGAAGAGAAGCAACTGAGCGGTCGTCATCTAGCAAGGACCAAGAAGTGATCCTGAACTCCTACTTACGTCATACATAACACAGACCGTGTTCACTTCCCGGACTCCGCCGAGAAGAGACCATCACGGCTACACACGCAGTTGATGTATTTTAATTGGGTCAAGTGACAAGTTCTCTACAACTGGACATTAACAAATTCCCATCTGCCTCATAACCGCGGGCACGGCTTTCGAAAGATAATACCCTGCAGGGGTGTCCCAACTTAGCCCATCATAAGCTCTCACGGTCAACGAAGGATAAACCTTCTCCCGGAAAGACCTGATCAGTCTCGGAATCCCGGTCTACAAGACATTTCGACAATGGTAAAACAAGACCAGCAAAGCCGCCCGATGCGCCGACAAATTCCGATAGGAGCTGCACATATCTCGTTCTCAGGGCACACCGGATGAGACATCCTACGAGTAAAACCAGACCTCGAGTTTCTAGGAGGGGGCCCCGCAGTCTACTCAGTTCGGACCAACACTCGAAGGACCACTGGCCCGGGGAGGGTAAAATAAGATGACCCTCGGGCTCGCGAAAACCTGGGGGAAAAGGCTGAGGTAGCAAAAGGTAAAACCAAGGGTGGGCCTTGCTGGAGGAGTTTTATTCAAGGCGAACTGTCAAGGGGGTCCCATAAATCACCCGACCGCGTAAGGAATGCAAACTCAAGGAACATAATCCCGGTATATCAGTAACTAGGGCGGCAAGAGTGGAACAAAACACCAGGCATAAGGCCGAGCCTTCCACCCTTTACCAAATATATAGATGCATTAATTAAATAAGAGATATTGTGATATCCCAACATATCCATGTTCCGACATGGAACCAACTTCACTTCACCTGCAACTAGCAACGCTATAAGAGGGGCTGAGCAAAAGCGGTAACTTAGCCAAACAACGGTTTGCTAGGAACGGATGGTTAGAGGCTGACATGGCAAAATGGGAGACATGATATAGCAAGTGATAGGTAGCGAAGCATGGCAATAGAGCGAATAACTAGCAAAGCAAAGATAGAAGTGATTTCGTGGGGTGGTCATCTTGCCTGCAAGGTTCTCAGAGTTGTCGAAAGCTTGATCCTCGTAAGCGTACTCGACAGGTTCCTCGTTCACGAACTCGTCGCCCGGCTCTACCCAAGACAAGAACACAAACAAACGGAACCACAATCAACCACGAGAAATGCACAAGCAACATGATGCAAAACAGGTATGATATGCAAGATATGATATGCGATGCACATGCGTGCTCCGGAAGGAAAATGGTGAACAAGGAAGTAACTTGGCAAACCAAGCATGCCACTGGAAAGATGAGATGATTTCGGTCGAAATCGATATAAAGATCACCGGAAACGGATGCACAGTTTGCAAATGGCAAGCAAAACAAGAATGACACGAATCTGCGATTAACAGCATGATAGCACTTGAAATGCAACAAACAACAATGTTACAGCACTCCAACATAGCAACAAAGCATATGGCAGTAATCTACAGGAGATGCTTGACAAAATATGAACACTGAGCTACGGCTAGTTCACAACATATCAAGCTCAAACAAGCATGGAAAAAGTGCAAAAGATAACAGGTTCACAGACTTAACATAGCAGAAAACAGCATCAGGTAGCAATGTTCAGAGCACGCAATCAACATGCTACAAGAACTTAACATAGCAAAACAAGGCATGGCAGTGTTCTACTAAATGCATATGACAAAAGTCCCTTATTGACCATAAGCGAAAAAGGATCAGAAGATATGGTGGCAAGCATGTAAACAATAATATGTAGGCCTCTTTGTGAGCTTGATGCACTCACTATAGAGCAACGCATGACAAATAAAGCATACCTACAGGAATATGGCATGTTTATGAAGCTATCCATGGCAAGAACAAGAACATAGCATGTATCGATCAACTACAATAAGCTTGGCAAAATTGCATCTCATGTTAAGAATCTGCCAGAAATATTTTATAGCAAAAGTAGAGCAAGATTGAGTCATGCTATGGCACTCCATAAATGCAAACAAGGGCAGGAATGGATCAATTACAACAATAGCTACTAAACATCCTTACTGAACATCACCGAAATATGCATGGATCTCTCTATATCATCAAGTTTACATGGCAACAAAATAACAGCAGACAAGGACTTGGAGAAATCACTAAGTCCCTGAAATCAGAAACATTTCGGAGCCTACTTTGCATGCTTGTGCTAGTCATCACAGAGATCAAAAAAATACATGGCATACACCCTTGGAAATATGGCATCGCATACAACAAATCATATGTAGAGCTCATGCCCATAAGATGCACAGATTAAATTGTACAAAAATGACAAATATCCAAGTTCTGTTAAGAACCAGCAGATAACAGCAACTAGCCCTCTTGCAACATAGATTTGGGCATCAAGATGACCTCTAATGAACATGGTGCAATTGAAAAAAATGTAGAGCATCACGAGACGAATAATTTGACATATTGCACGCGCGAAATGGAGCTACATGCAAGGAGTTATGATGCTATGAACATGGAAATATGCTGAGAAAATTTAATGACTTAGGGAAAAATCGGGGGGGGGAGATAGAAAAGTCAACGCCCAGTTTTACCAGATCGGATCGAGGTCGAGCCGAGGAAGCTCGCCGGGGCGGCGGCGAGGCTCGCCGGCAGGAGGAGAGGAGAGGAAGGAGGCGGTGGCCGGAGGGGGAAGAAGGGGAGGTGACGCGCGGGGAGGCGGCGGCGAC
>NC_057805.1:453867169-453876883 GCF_018294505.1 Triticum aestivum | reverse complement strand
GGTGCGGCGGCGGGCGCCCGGGCTGCCACGTGGCGGCTGTGAGTGGCCGAGAGCGGCGGCTCGAAGTGTCCGGCCGGCGTACGGACACGTGCGGCGCGGCGCGAGGGATTTTTAGGGTTTCGTCTGCGATCTATTTCGGGAGGGGAGGCAAATATATAGGTAGACGGAGCTAGGAGGCTCCAAATGAGGTGCGGTTTTCGCCCACACGATCGTGATCGAACGACCTAGAGCATGGAAGAGAGTTTGGAGTGTTTTGGGCTGGTTTTTGAGGGGGGTTTTGCTGGACACTCAAATGGACTTTGCGGATGCCCGGTTAACCGTTGGAGTACCAAACGACCTCCAAATGGAACGAAACTTGACCGGTGGTCTCTGGGTGGTATATTAAGGCCACTTGACAAGCCTCGGTTCATTCCGAGAAAGTTTGACACCCGCACACGAAAGAAAAGTAGAGGGGTGCACCGGAGGAGATAGGAGCGCCGGATTGCAAAACGGACAACGGGGAAAATGCTCGGATGCATGAGACGAACACGTATGGAAATGCAATGCACATGATGACATGATATGAAATGCATGACAAGAACAAAATACAAAACGAAAAACAAAACCCGACCACGGAGGGAATATCATAGCACATAGCCGAAAATGGCAAGAGTCGGAGTTACAAATATGGCAAGTTACATGCGGGGTGTTACAACACTCCACCACTACAAGAGGATCTCGTCCCGAGATCTAGGACTGAAAGAACTCCGGATATTCGGAACGGAGATGGTCCTCGCGTTCCCAGGTGGCTTCCCGGTCGGAATGGTGCGACCACTTCACTTTCAGGAATTTGATTGACTTTTTGCGAGTCTTGCGCTCAGTTTCTTCAAGAATAGCAACGGGGTGCTCGTGATAAGACAAATATTCTTGGATGTCAATCTCTTCGAAGTTGATAGTGCGCTCAGGCGTCTTGAATCACTTGCGGAGCTGTGACACGTGGAACACATCGTGCACGTTCGCGAAGTTGGAAGGAAGCTCAAGTTGATAGGCGAGGTCGCCTCTTTGCCAATGATCTTGAAAGGACCCACGTATCTAGGGGCAAGCTTCCCTTTGATATCGAAGCGACGAGTGCCTTTCATTGGAGAGACGCGGAGGTAGACATCGTCTCCGATCTCGAAAGCCAAATCACGATGCTTACTATCATAGTAACTCTTCTGGCGCGATTGCGCGGCTTTGAGATTATCACGGATGACTTTACACTTTTCTTCAGCTTCAGTGATTAAGTCATTGCCAAGAAGTTGGCGTTCACCAGTCTTTGACCAATTGAGAGGAGTACGGCACTTTCTGCCATAGAGAATCTCGAATGGGGCCTTGCCCGAACTCGCTTGGAAGCTGTTGTTGTAGGAGAATTCAGCATATGGAAGACAATCTTCCCATTTCATGCCAAAGGAAATGACACAAGCCCTGAGCATATCTTCAAGAATTTGATTGACTCGCTCGACTTGGCCACTAGTTTGAGGATGGAAAGCTGTGCTGAAGCGAATGTTTGTGCCCATGGCCTTCTGGAAGGAGTCCCAGAACTTAGAGGTGAAGATGCTTCCACGATCAGAAGAAATCAATTGTGGAATGCCGTGCAAGGAGACAATTCTGGAGGTGTATAGCTCTGCCAGCTGAGCTGCTGTGATGGATTCTTTGATTGGAAGGAAATGAGCCACTTTAGAGAGCTTGTCGATGACAACGAAGATAGCATCATTTCCGCGCTTGGACTTTGGAAATCCAGTCACGAAGTCCATTTCGATATGATCAAACTTCCATTCTGGGATAGCAAGAGGTTGGAGGAGACCAGCTGGTCGTTGGTGTTCTGCTTTCACTCTTCGGCAGACATCACATTCATTCATGAATTGAGCGATTTCTCGCTTCATTCGAGTCCACCAATACGACTGCTTGAGGTCATGATACATCTTCATACTTCCAGGATGAATGGAAAGGAGAGAATTGTGCGCCTCGTTCATAATGACTTTCCTTAGATCACCTTTAGGAACCACAATCCGGTCCTCGAAGAATAAAGTGTCTCTGTCATCAATGCGATAGCACTTGTATTTGGAAAGACCCTTGTCGATACCACGTTTCACCTTCTTCACCATGGCATCAAGGAGTTGTGCCTCACGAATTTGATCTTCCAAAGTAGGAGATACTATGAGGTTGGCAAGAAAGCCTTGAGGAACAACTTGGAGATTCAGCTTGCGGAAAGCTTCACAAAGATCCGGTTGGAATGGCTTGAGAATTAAGCTGTTGCAATAAGCCTTCCTGCTTAAAGCATCTGCAATGCCATTTGCTTTGCCTGGAGTATATTCGATACTCGGATTGTACTCTTGAATCATTTCGACCCATCGAGTCTGCCTGAGGTTGAGGTTGGGTTGAGTGAACATATACTTGAGACTCTTGTGATCGGTGAAAATGTCCACTTGTCTTCCCAACAAGAGATGTCTCCACGTTATTAATGCATGGACAACTGCCGCCAACTCAAGATCGTGAGTGGGGTAGTTCTTCTCGTTGGGCTTCAACTGACGAGAGGTATAGGCCACAACTTTCTTCTCTTGCATTAACACAGCACCGAGACCTTGGAGAGAAGCATCACAGAAAACTTCAAACGGCTTGGATTCATCAGGAGGAGTCAAGACAGGAGGTGTGACTAGTTTCTCTTTGAGAGTATTGAAAGCAACGTCACACTCAGGAGACCAGACATATTTCACATGCTTCTGGAGGAGATTGGAAAGAGGCTTTGAAATCTTGGAGAAATTCTCAACGAATCTTCGGCAATAGCTTGCAAGACCAAGAAAACTGCGGAGCTGCTTGACATTCTGAGGAGGTTCCCAATTCACAATTGCGGACACCTTCTCGGGGTTAACAGCAATGCCCTTGGCAGAGATGATGTGACCAAGGAAAAGAACTTCATCGAGCCAAAACTCACATTTAGAGAACTTCGCATAGAATTGATACTCTCTGAGCTTGTCGAGCACCAATCGCAAATGTTTGGCATGATCCTTCTTATTCTTGGAGAAGACCAAGATATCATCGAGATACACCAGAACGAATTCATTGGTATAGGGGTTGAAGATGAAATTCATCATCCGAGAGAATACCGGAGAAGCATTGACAAGGCCGAAAGACACGACAGTATATTCGTAAGAACCAAAGCTTGTTCTGAATGCTGTCTTGGGAATATCTTCTTCACGAATGCGGATCTGATGATAACCCATACGAAGGTCAAGCTTTGAGAATACTTTAGCACCTTTGAGTTGCTCAAATAGCTCGTTGATGTTGGGAAGTGGATACTTGTTCTTGATTGTCTTCTTGTTCAATGGACGGTAGTCGACACAAAGTCGGTCCGTGCCATCCTTCTTCTTGACAAAAAGAACACCACAACCCCATGGAGAAGAACTCGGTCTGATCAAACCCAGACGCTCTTGTTCATCGAGCTGTTTCTTCAATTCCTTCAGCTCATTGGGTCCAAGCTTGAATGGACACTTGCAAACGGGTTCAGTGCCAGGCTCTAGTTCGATAACGAACTCAACTGGCCAATGAGGAGGCATACCCGGAAGCTCTTCTGGAAAGACATCTTGATACTCACAAACGACTGGAATTTGAGAGATGGCATTCAATTCGCCCTTCTCATTGAGAGAGAAAAACCGAATGGTTTCATCACGAGCGGCAAAAATAATCACATCCTCAGAAGAGTGTGTCAATTGAATTTCCCTGGCAGCACAATCAAGTTGAGCCTTGTGCTTAGAAAGCCAGTCCATCCCGAGAATTAGATCAATATCCGAGTCACCAAGAACAATTGGAGAAGACTGAAATTCATAGTCGCCCATCTTGATGGAAACATCGGGAGCAACCAAACTAGAAGTCAAAAGCTTTCCCGGAGAAACAACTTGCATAACTTTGGATAAGATCTCTGTGTCAACATTGTGCTTCGATGCAAAAGGGTATGACAAGAAAGAATGCGATGCACCAGTATCAAAAAGAACTTTTGCAGGAATATCATTAACTGAGAGATTACCCATTATCACATCAGTAGATTCCTCCGCTTGAGCTGCATTCATCATGTTCACCTTTAAAGACTTTGGATTATGCTTGACCACTGCATTGCTGGAAGATCTGACAGGAGGAGGAGGAGGCAGACGCCTTTGGTTGAAGCACTTGTTAGCATAGTGACCTTTCTGCTGACATTTGTTGCAAGTCACCTCTGAGAGTGGACGGTGATAAGGAGCATTGGACTTTGGAGCTTGATTCTGAGACTTGTTCTGATAGCCACAGTTGGAAGAGTTGGAAGAACCATGGCCACCTTTGTTCTTCTGCTGGTAAGGCTGACGAAACGGAGGACGAGGAGGCAACCAGAACTTCTGTTGCTTAGCTGTCACAAGTGAGGAAGAAGAAGACTGAACTGCGTCTCTGACTCTTTTCTTAGAAGCCTCACACTTGAGCTGAGCAGCCTCTTGCTTCAGTGCCATATTGTAGAATTGATCAAACTGAGTAGGCTCAAAAAGAACGAGAGCTAACTGTAGATCCTCTTTAAGGCCATCTATGAAGTGATAAATCATGCTCTTCTCATCGGGAACGTCTTGTTTAGCGAAGCGAGCAAGTTTCTGAAACTGGATGTTGTATTGATACACAGACATGTTGCCTTGCTTGAGATTGCGGAACTCCTCACGCTTGCTCTCAACAACACTTTGTGGAATGTGGTGCGCTTTGAAGTCCCGACAGAAGTTAGTCCAAGTGATCACACGACCTCCTCTGGAATCTTTGTATTGCTGATACCAATCAGCAGCTTGGTCCTTGAGCTGAAAAGAAGCGAACTTGACATAGTCCTCAGGCCTCACATTGCTACATTCAAAATGCTTGTTGATGTCCACGAGCCAATCATCGGCATCCGTGGCCTCGGGACAGTAGCTGAAAGACTTGGGCTGATTTGCGAGAAACTGGTTGAGTGTAGCGAAATGAAACTGATTGTTGCCTTGACCTTGATTGCCTTGATTGCCTTGCCCTTGGGTGCGTTCTTGCAAGAGTTGCAGAATCATCTGAGCATTGGCGTTGGTGGCTGCCATGATAGCTTGCCACGCCTCCGGAGGTGGAGGTGGTGGCGGAGGGTTCGCTTGACTCCCTTCAATGCGATTCGGATTCTGACGCGTTGGCGGAGCCATCCTGAAGAGGGTGACATCCGTTAGCATCTTGATAGACCAAATAGATAAGTAGAATCAACGGATAGAAATTGCAACATATAGTCTTCACAATTAACATTCGAACGAAGATGAACGAATGAATTCCGTAGTAAATCATCACACTTCCATAAGTTGAGAAGCCACTTGAAAAAGATATGGAATCAACATATGAATTCGAAGCAACTCGAATACCACAATTCAAAACAAAACAAAGTATTGGCTTGCAGAATAAGCCGGAACAAACATATGATAGACATTTCGTCCGAAGTTTTCGTGGTGGGGCCCACACGGGCTCAATCGTACAGCACCATCATGTACAAGGTTGTGCACATGACATACGAAGCGTCCCTGAGTCGGCATGGCCATGGACTCTTTAAGACACTACAAGACCACTGAAAAACCAACCGTGTACAGGCGGACCACTAGACGTCGAACCCCAATCTCATATCATGCGTCTCGGAAAGATATCCTAAGGCTACTTGAATTCCCACTTATAAACTCCCGAAACTTTCTGGTTATGCAATCTGGTGTTGGGGATACAGGGGACACAAAATATATCACCCAAACTAGCAATCCCTAGATCCAGCTGTATCCATCCGTCAACACATCCCTAGATCCAGCTATACCTCAACCATCGAAAAACATCCGTTATACAAGTTATGGCAATACTCCCGAACTCCCGCCCCAGTACTGGGTGGCGTCGAGGTGATCTCACCAACAACTGCATAAAAGAGATTTCGATGTCGGCGAAACTCAGGTATTCCAGAACTGCAACAATAAAATTGTGACGACAACACCTCGGAGCTCAACTCCCCGGGACACTGCCACAACCCCTAAATGTCAGGAGGCACCAAGAACAATGTTCTCGTCACAAAACCATCGGAACGATTCCAAGATACCCGCGTGATCCTAAATTTTTTTTAGTGAAATTTGAGGAGAGAATAGTCAAAACTTCTACGTCAGGAGACCTCACCAGAGCGACGAAGGGACTGAGGAGTAAAAAGAATCCTACTCTCCGATATATATAATCCTAAGACTCAAAACATTTTTGTTCTAGACTCAACAACGCCAGCGATTCGATCAAGCAGGGGGCTCCTAAGTCGGGGATGGCTCTGATTACCAACTTGGCTCTGATTACCAACTTGGACTTAGAGGCATAACCGCATAGTGGTTTAGTCGCGAGAAGGGTCATCTTCACACAATCACATGTAATGAACAAGAATGGGATAAAGAGTTGGCTTACAATCGCCACTTCACACAATACATAAATATAATTCATACATCATCCAAAATACAAACATATCGACCGACTACGGTCAAGATCCAGATGGAAACAAGACAACCCCAAATGCTATATCCCCGATCGTCCCAACTGGGCTCCACTACTGATCATCAGGAAAAGACACATAGTATCGACCACGTTCCTCGTCGAACTCCCACTTGAGATCGACCCCATCATCTGCACTGGCATGGTCGGCACCTGCAACTGTTTTGGTAGAACCTGTGAGTTACGAGGACTCAGCAATCTCACACCCGCGAGACCAAGACTATTCAAGCTTATAGGAAAGGAAGGTGTAAGAAGGTGGAGCTGCAGCGGCAATAAGCATATATGGAGGCTAACATACGCAAGAGAGAGCGAGAAGAGAAGCAACGGAGCGGTCGTCATCTAGCAATGACCAAGAAGTGATCCTGAACTCCTACTTACGTCATACATAACACAGACCGTGTTCACTTCCCGGACTCCGCCGAGAAGAGACCATCACGGCTACACACGCAGTTGATGTATTTTAATTGGGTCAAGTGACAAGTTCTCTACAACCGGACATTAACAAATTCCCATTTGCCTCATAACCGCGAGCACGGCTTTCGAAAGATAATACCCTGCAGGGGTGTCCCAACTTAGCCCATCATAAGCTCTCACGGTCAACGAATGATAAACCTTCTCCCGGAAAGACCCGATCAGTCTCGGAATCCCGGTCTACAAGACATTTCGACAATGGTAAAACAAGACCAGCAAAGCCGCCCGATGCGCCGACAAATCCCGATAGGAGCTGCACATATCTCGTTCTCAGGGCACACTGGATGAGACATCCTACGAGTAAAACCAGACCTCGAGTTTCCAGGAGGGGGCCCCGCAGTCTACTCAGTTCGGACCAACACTCGCAGGAGCACTGGCCCGGGGAGGTTAAAATAAGATGACCCTCGGGCTCGCGAAAACCTGGGGGAAAAGGCTGAGGTAGCAAAAGGTAAAACCAAGGTTGGGCCTTTCTGGAGGAGTTTTATTCAAGCCGAACTGTCAAGGGGGTCCCATAAATCACCCGACCGCGTAAGGAACGCAAACTCAAGGAACATAATCCCGGTATATCAGTAACTAGGGCGGCAAGAGTGGAACAAAACACCAGGCATAAGGCCGAGCCTTCCACCCTTTACCAAATATATAGATGCATTAATTAAATAAGAGATATTGTGATATCCCAACATATCCATGTTCCGACATGGAACCAACTTCACTTCACCAGCAACTAGCAACGCTATAAGAGGGGCTGAGCAAAAGCGGTAACTTAGCCAAACAACGGTTTGCTAGGAACAGATGGTTAGAGGCTGACATGGCAAAATGGGAGACATGATATAGCAAGTGATAGGTAGCGCAACATGGCAATAGAGCGAATGAAGTGATTTCGAGGGGTGGTCATCTTGCCTGCAAGGTTCTCAGAGTTGTCGAAAGCTTGATCCTCGTAAGCGTACTCGACAGGTTCCTCATTCACGAACTCGTCTCCCGGCTCTACCCAAGACAAGAATACAAACAAATGGAACCACAATCAACCACGAGAAATGCACAAGCAACATGATGCAAAACAGGTATGATATGCAAGATATGATATGCGATGCACATGCGTGCTCCGGAAGGAAAATGATGAACAAGGCAGTAACTTGGCAAACCAAGCATGCCACTGGAAAGATGAGATGATTTCGGTCGAAATCGATATAAAGATCACCGGAAACGGATGCACGGTTTGCAAATGGCAAGCAAAACAAGAATGACACGAATCTACGATTAACAGCATGATAGCACTTAAAATGCAACAAACAACAATGTTACAGCACTCCAACATAGCAACAAAGTATATGGAAGTAATTTACAGGAGATGCTTGACAAAAGATGAACAGTGAGGTACGGCTAGTTCACAACATATAAAGCTCAAACAAGCATGGCAAAAGTGCAAAAGATAACAGGTTCACAGACTTGGTGAAATTACTGGACATGGCAGAAAACAGCATCAGGTAGCAATGTTCGGAGCATGCAATCAACATGCTAGAGGAACTTAACATAGAAAAACAAGGCATGGCAGTGTTCTACTAAATGCATATGACAAAAGTCCCTTACTGACGATCAGCCAAAAAGGATCAGAAGATATGATGGCAGGCATGTAAACTTAGCAAGTTCCGTTATCAGGTTTCAGACTTTGCAGAAAACAGAGCATGGCAGAAACAATAATATGTAGGCCTTTTTGTGAGCTTGATGCACTCACTATAGACCAATCCATGACAAATCAAGCATACTTACAGCAAGATGAAATGTTTATGAAGCTATATATGGAAAGAACAAGAACATAGCATGTATGGATCAACTACAATAAGCTTGGCAAAATTGCATTTCATGTTAAGAATCTGCCGGAAATACTTTATAGCAAAAGTAGAGCAAGATTGAGTCATGCTATGGCACTCCATAAATGTAAACAAGGGCAGGAATGGATCAATTACAACAATAGATACAAAACATTCTTACTGAACATCACCAAAATATGCATGGATCTCTCTGTAGCATCAAGTTTACATGGCAACAAAATAACAGCAGACAAGGACTTGGAGAAATCTCACAGTCCCTGAAATCAGAAACATTACGGAGCCTACTTTGCATGCTTGTGATAGTCACCACAGAGATCAAAAAAATACGTGGCATACACCCTTGGAAAGATGGCATGGCATAAAACAAAACACATGTAGAGCTCATGCCCATAAGATGCACAGATTAAATGATACAAAAATGACAAATCTCCAAGTTCTGTTAAGAACCAGCAGATAACAACAACTAGCCCTCTTGCAACAGAGATTTGGGCATCAAGATGACCTCTAATGAACATGGTGCAATTAAACAAAATGTACAGCATCACGAGACGAACAATTTGACATATTACACACGCGAAATGGATCTACATGCAAGGAGTTATGATGCTGTGAACATGACAATATGCTGAGAAAATTTAATGACTTAGGGAAAAATCGGGGGGAGAGAGAAAAGTCAACGCCCAGTTTTACCAGATCGGATCGAGGCCGAGCTGAGGAAGCTCGCCGGGGCGGCGGCGCGGCTCGCCGGCGGGAGGAGAGGAGAGGAAGGAGGCGATGGCCGGAGGGGGAAGAAGGGGAGGTGACGCGCGGGGAGGCGGCGGCGACCTCGGGCGCTGCGGCGGCGGCGCGGTGTGGCGGCGACGGCGAGGTCCGGCAGCGGGGACGGTCG
>NC_057805.1:453865293-453866267 GCF_018294505.1 Triticum aestivum | reverse complement strand
AGCGGCGGCGTGAAGTGTCCGGCTGGCGTACGGACACGTCCGGCGCGGCGCGAGGGATTTTTAGGGTTTCGTCTGCGATCTATTTCGGGAGGGGAGGCAAATATATAGGTAAAGGTGGCTAGGAGGCTCCAAATGAGGTGCGGTTTTCGCCCACACGATCTTGGTCGAACGACCTAGAGCATGGGAGAGAGTTTGGAGGGTTTTGGGCTGGTTTTTGAGGGGGTTTTTGCTGGACACTCAAATGGACTTTGCGGATGCCCGGTTAACCGTTGGAGTACCAAACGACCTCCAAATGGAACGAAACTTGACCGGTGGTCTCCGGGTGGTATATTAAGGCCACTTGACAAGTCTCGGTCCATTCCGAGAAAGTTTGACACCCGCAGACGAAAGAAAACTAGAGGGGTGCACCGAAGGAGATAGGAGCGCCGGATTGCAAAACGGACAACGGGGAAAATGCTCGGATGCATGAGACGAACACGTATGCAAATGCAATGCACATGATGACATGATATGAAATGCATGACAAGAACAAAATACAAAACGTAAAACAAAACCCGACCACGGAGGGAATATCATAGCACATAGCCGAAAATGGCAAGAGTCGGAGTTACAAATATGGCAAGTTACATGCGGGGTGTTACAGCCGTCGCCGAGGACGACCGCGTGAACATTGCACTGATACGTCTCCAACGTATCTATAATTTTTGATTGTTCCACGCTACATTATATTATGTTTTGGATGTTTAATGGGCTTATTTATACACTTTTATATTATTTTTGGGACTAACCTATTAACCGGAGGCCCAGCCCAAATTGCTGTTTTTTTTGCCTATTTCAGTGTTTCGCGGAAAAAGATTATCAAACGGAGTCCAAACGGAATGAAACCTTCGGGAACGTGATTTTCAGAACAAACGTGATCCAGAGGACTTGCAGTCCACGTCAAGCAATCAACAGGGAGGGCACGAGGCAGGGGC
>NC_057805.1:453828356-453865160 GCF_018294505.1 Triticum aestivum | reverse complement strand
TCGTGGGGCCCACGTTGCTCCACCGACGTACTTCTGCCTCCTATATATACCTACGTACCCCCAAACCATCAGAGGCATCCACGAAAACCTAATTCCACCGCCGCAACCTTCTGTATCCGTGAGATCCCATCTTGGGGCCTTTTCCGGCGTCCTGCCAGAGGGGGCATTGATCACGGAGGGCTTCTACATCAACACCATAGCCTCTCCGAGGATGTGTGAGTAGTTTACCTCATATCTTCGGGTCCATAGTTATTAGCTAGATGGCTTCTTCTCTCTCTTTGGATCTCAATACAAAGTTCTCCACGATTCTCATGGAGATCTATTCGATGTAATCTTCTTTTGCGGTGTGTTTGTCGGGACCGATGAATTGTGGGTTTATGATCCAGATTATCTATGAGAAATATTTGAATCTTGTTTGAATTCTTTTATGTATGATTGGTTATCTTTGCAAGTCTCTTCGAATTATCAGTTTGGTTTGGCCTACTAGATTGATCTTTCTTGCAATGGGAGAAGTGCTTAGCTTTGGGTTCAATCTTGCGGTGTCCTTTCCAAGTGACAGCAGGGGCAGCAAGGCACGTATTGTATTGTTGCCATCGAGGATAACAAGATAGGGTTTATATCATATCGCATGAGTTTATCCCTCTACATCATGTCATCTTGCTTAAAGCGTTACTCCGTTCTTATGAAATTAATACTCTAGATGCATGCTGGATAGCGGTCGATGTGTGGAGTAACAGTAGTAGATTCAGGCAGGAGTTGGTCTACTTGTCACGGACGTGATGCCTATATACATGATCATACCTAGATATTCTCATTACAATGCTCAATTCTATCAATTGCTCGATAGTAATTTGTTCACCCACCGTAATACTTATGCTCTTGAGGGAAGCCACTAGTGAAACCTATGGCCCCCGGGTCTATTTTCCATCATATTAATCTTCCAACATTTAGCTATTTCTATTGCCTTTTATTTTACTTTGCATCTTTATTTATCTTTGTGATAAAAAGACCAAAAATATTATCTTATCATATCTATCAGATCTCACTCTCGTAAGTGACCGTGAAGGGATTGACAACCCCTTTATCGTGTTGGTTGCGAGGTTCTTATTTGTTTTGTGTAGGTGCGTGGGACTCGAGCGTAGCCTCCTACTGGATTGATACCTTGGTTCTCAAAACTGAGGGAAATACTTACGCTACTTTGTTGCATCACCCTTTCCTCTTCAAGGGAAAAACCAACGCAGTGCTCAAGAGGTAGCATGCACCTTCTCACCTTCCCTGGCGGAGAGGATCCGGCTGGATCTTTGACTGCCGGTGAGTAGAGAGAGACTGTGTGGCCACCGCTGTCGTGTTTAGATCTAGAGAGCACGAGATAGTGTGAAGAGAGCAACACTAGCAAGCAAGCGCGGAGGCTCCTGCCTATATAGTGGAGTACTAGTTTTCTTTTCTGTACCGGCTAGAGCCGGCTTGACCTCGGCAATGACTGTCGAGAAGTCTTCATGCACGTGCCCTGGAGGCGCAGTTGTCGTCATTTTGATCTGAAGCACCGGATCATAACATATAACACGAAAAAATGCCACATGACAAGAAATCATAACCTCACTGCCCAAAGGAGACAAGATGAATCCCGACGGACAAACTAGACGAGGATCAAAGCTCAAATTAAAGATAAACTCATAGAAAAGGGGTCCGTCGATAGATGTCCTAATTAACATAGCCGGCTTGACCTAGATGGAAGCCGAGTAGTCTTCGTGCATGTGCACCCAATGACTAGCCCAACTCAGTTGTCGCTGTTTAACCCTCGTAGTGATCCGAAGCACATGACACCTAATTTTGCGAGATGACAAGAAACCTTTTTTTAGATTTCTTACCATAACTACAGCCATGTACAACACAACCTGCACGATATGTAGAGGATAGCCAATCCAGGCGTGTCTGCTGGAGTCTGGTCACCTGCATGGACGAACTGATCTTCCGTGTCTTGTAGGGATTGTCCAGGTACCAAGGTGGAGTATGTGCTTCTATTAACTCAGCCTACTTGCGGGGCCGGGGAGTGTGCCTATGGTCGGTTCTGAATTGCGGTCCCACATGTGTGTGCAAACGCAATATGACGCGCGTTCCATTCGGAGAGCGGCGTGCCAGACCGACCGACCGTCTGGGGTGCGACGCGAACGCGACGGGCGTGCTGTATACTCCGTACATGTGTACCGCCGTTTTCTTGAGGCTTTGCTCCATGGCGCAATCCATGGATACAAAATTAGTATATTGTACTATCTAAAAGTCGAGGGCGGGGCTTTTCCCGCGCGGTAGGCAGGGCAGTTCCGCCTAGTCGGTTCAACAGAGACACGAGAAGATGAGGGAGTAGGCTGCTGCAAACGTAGGGCTGTGTGATTTGACAGTGAGTTACTGCTGGACAGGTGGGGCCTGGTGATTTAACTTGCCATTATCATTTTAACTACAGCGCTACGACCGGCTTGAGTCTCCCGATTCCTGACCACCTCCATAGAGGTGCCTCTCCCGATGCTCCACCATGTAGAGGCTGGCTCTTGCTTGAGAGCCCACTCCTCCACTTTTTCCTTGCCTCTTTCCCCCACATATGCAAAAAATGCCATGTAAAGTGGGCTTATATCCCACTATTGTACTTGATCCTATAGGTGCTAAGCCTGCCACATAGGCATAAAGTCTGATGTGGCAAGTTAATTAAGAAGAGAGAGGCTAGTTTGGTGACCCCAGGAAGAAATGGTGCTAAGCGCGTGTACCTAGATGAAGCAAACTTAGCAATAAAAAACTAAGCACCTATGCATTGTGGACTTGAGTTGCTAAGCCATTTAATGCCCATAGCACCTCATCTAAGCACCATTTCATTGGAAGAGGTCACTCCTTGGCAAATGCAATAAACACTACGAAGAAAGAGATAGAGAGAAGTAAACAAAAAATACTCTTATAGCCAACCTTATAGCTAACCTTGTTGTATGAGTGACTATGTGATGACTATGTATGACATGCCAACATCAGATAGCCTAACGAACCGTGTTAAATCTCCAAGGGTGCGATCGCGCGAGCGAGGCGACGGTCGTGGCAGCCCTTGGATCTGAGATCGAACGGTCGCATGCTAGGTTGCTAAAAATTTGCAGAATAACCCTCCAGGATAGGATATTCACCCATAGTTCTAGAATCACGCCATGCAACCGTTTGATCTCAGATCCAAGGGCTCTCAGAAGCCCGTATCATGGGAGAATGGAAAGCTTTGTATCACCTGTAATTTTCGCGACGGTTGACATGACATCGAAAGCTATTTAATTGGGCGTCGAGTAGACAAGACATCTAATTGGGCCCCCGTAGTACTGTGCATGAATCCATGTATCCACCAGGCAAGCCACTACCCTGCCATTCGCACGCCCCCCCACCCCCACTCGACATTTTTACAATCGATAAACCGCTCCTAGTCGTCCTGTCCTTTAACATTACGACAGTTCCACTAATCCTAACCCTCCTTCAAAATCCATGGCGTCCCAAATCTCCATGATCGGCGGTGAGTACAAGGTTAGAACCATCACCGGCGATGAGTTCGACGTCATCTATACCCGTTCTTCCGCAACGGTGAAAGAATGCCTTGCTCGCTTCAAACACATGTTCGAAAACTCAAATGATGAGTGGGTCGCTGGGCTAGATGTTGAGTACACCACCGTCCTGGGAAGCGAGAAGAAACTAAAGGAGGCAGAGAAGAAGAAGCCCGCCGTGATCCAGGTTTGCGTGCATGACTTATGCTTGGTCTACCACATATGCCATGCTGACGTTGAGTGCGAGGAATTTAAGAAGTTCCTCAAGGGCGGCCGAGTCAAATTCGTTACTGTAGACTTTAGGAACGACAAGGAAATCCTGGGTCAGATAGGCCTCGTTGTAGGCGACCCCTTCGACCTCCAGAAGGAAGGGCTGGTGCCCTCCCTTGATCAGCCTTCAATGCTGACCCTGGCAGGAGCCATGGTTCATCCTTCGTACGGTACACTAGAGAAACCTCCGTACACGTTTCATCGTCATGCATGGCAGTGGAATGTACTAGATATGGACCACATCCACTACACTGCAATGGATGGCTACCTTTGTTTCAGTATCTATAAGGGTTGGATGAAGAGCAAGAGCCAAGTGTGCGGTTCAAGCAAAGAAGTATCGCCCAAGAGGAAGAGGGACAAGGACGAAGTCGAGGACGTGGACGAGGACTCCGAGTAAGGTGGCAGTGTTGTTGCTCATGGTGGTTCTAAAGCAATGTCTACCGGATTAGTTGCTTAGTTTAATTTCTGGTGTGCTTAGTTTTATTTGAGGGGTGTGTTGTGCTGAGCCCCCAGCAGAACTATGTTATCTTTCTTCTCATTATATTTCGTACATTTCATCTTTTAGTTGGTATAGTACTACCAATCGTTTCTTGACATTATATACGTACAATATATATGGCCAACATCATATAGCCAGCAGTTTAGTTGTCAAAGAATTTCAGTGTGCTTAGTTTTGTCAAAGAATTCTAGGGTGCTTAGTTTTATTTGAGGGGTGTGTTGTGCTGGACACCATTAACTTATCATTGTGAGAATTGGCTTATTTTTGTCATGTAACATGGTCAACGGGGTTTGACGTGAAAATAACAATGTCTAATGGCATTTCTCAGCAAGCATCTAACTTAACGATGGCATTTTTTAGATATCTAATTGCATTTTTGAGCAGGCATCTCACAGATCGATGACATTTTTTGAGTATTTGTAACTTCTAATGGAAAAACTGAGTAGTGATACACAACTAGTGGCATAAATAATAAGAACCCAAGAATTAAATAGGGCTAATTTCTTTATTTCTTTATACCTTTATGTGCGAAACAATATACGCTACCTCCCGCCAGATTTTCTTTACAGAGGCAACATAGAACTATATGAGTGCCCTGTTAAATTTTGGAATTATTCCGGGTTCGTTTGGCCTTTTTTATACATTAATTGAGTTTCTGGTCATTTAATGTGCATAATTCAAATTTGAACTACAAGCACATGCTCCCGTGCACCAAAGTTGACTGAAAAATCACATGTGTGTCCTCGGGTGAATTTCTAGGTCCCATGCAAGAAATGGGAATGAAATTCAAACATTTGGGTATCGTGGTTCGGCCGAGATCATTGAGAAGCTTGGTTTTAAAATTCTTGTAAATCCAAAACACGCCTGAAAATCATGAAACTTGGCATGGTGTCATGTCATGGTACTACCATGCTGTGGTAAAAAAATTGCAGAATAGGAACAAGTTTTGGTATAAGTTTCTTGCAAACCGGAGCTTCTCTCAAGAAGGCTCGTGGTTCTGAGAGGGAACGTGTCACCTTTGTGTGCATAATTAAAATTTTAAATACAAGCACATCCTCCAGTGCACCAAAGCTGGTTGAAAAATCACATGTGTGTCCTCGGGTAAATTTCTAGGTCCCATGCCAGAAATGGGAATGAAATTCAAACATCTGGGCGTCATGGCTCGGCTGGAAACATTGCGAAACTTGGTTTTTTAATTCCTGTAAATCCGAAACACGCATGAAAATCATGAAACTTGGCTTGGTGCCATGACATGGCACCAACATGCTATGGTAATTTTGCTGTCCGATTTGCCAAGGCGCACACATTAACAATCAACAAAGTCATTTCGGAACAAGTGTTGTCACGTTACAATCGGAAACACAAGTATTATTAAACCGTGGGCGTTCTATTTACCATTTACGTGCCGCCAAGCGTCCCCTTTTTAATTATCTAGGAGGCGCCGTGCAGGGTAGCTATTTGAGTACGGGAGGCGTGCAATCAGACCCCTGCGCGTGCTTATCGGGAGGAGAGCCCTTTGACCTCCATCTGCCGTCCACCTCTCTCCCAAGGTCTCCATTAATGGCGCTCGGGCCTCTGTATAATGGCGTGGCAATGTCTCACTCGACTGAGATTTAAGAGAGAAAAAAAGAAAATCTGAAAAGAAAATTTTGCACGGATCTTGATGTAAGCTCCGACGGACCTATATAGCATCTACTGCGACTTATAGCAAGACTGATGAATATATATAAGGATGACGAGAGTGGATAAGAATTGTCTTACATAATTAGGAAGATAATGAAAAAAGCCACATGCGGCTACGCCCGAAATACACAAAGGCAAAAGAAGAAGGAAGACGCATACAACGATCTGGCTCGCTGATCTCTACTTTCTTTATGCGCTACAGGTCGCGGAGACTAGTTCTCGCGGTGGGCGATGGTCTCTTTCATCAGTTTCATGTCCTTAATACGCTGCTTGGCAGCATCCATGGATTCCTCCATCAGCCTGTTGCACTCGATGCGGAGCATGGCATTCTCGTCCATAAGTTTCTTGATGATGATGCACGTCCTCTACAACACGGCAGCGGTCTCCTCCTCCTGCTTCGCCCTTCCGGCGATCTGCGCCCTCAGCAGGTCGCGCTCGCCCCAGAGCTTCGCATTGCCCTCCCCGAGTTGCCGGATGACGCCGGTAGCCTCGTCCTGCATCCTTGCCTAGCCGGAGATCTGATCCATCTGGCTATGGACTATCGCATTCATGCGCCTGTAAGTGTCCTCGCCTGCCCGCGAGAAATTTGCCTAGGCCGTCGCGGCGCAGCGGGACCTCCATGCTGCTTCGGCGGCGCGGCGGGACCTCTGTGCTGCTACTGCTGCGCGGCTGGACATGTCAGCTGCTTTCACGGCGAGGCGGGACATCTCTCGTGCTTCCTCTTCCATGCTCACCTCTCCCTGGTGGAAATCTCTCGACCCAGAACTCACGCTAGCTATGGCTTGATTGTTTTTTGTGGATGAGGAGTTGAGGAGGTATGTGCAGTCATCTTAGCATAGTAGTATTTATAACCGAGTACTACTAATACGCTCCTAAGTGGGAAACCGTTTAGGTTGTGATCGGTGTGAATAGGTTTGCAATTAAATATAGCTTGGTAGTAGTAGTAATTTGGAATGTGATGAGACACGCTCAAAATTTATTGACGGTTCTAGTTTCGAAGTGCGGCACTATTCCCGAATGGCGTAACGTCGGCACGTTTTCTCGGCCGTGGTGTTGCATATGCCATGGTACTACTAGTTCTTTTTCTACTGCTGTGTACGTGCAAAAACTGGCACCGTCGGATACATATCTTACGCTTGGCGTTCGACAGAAATAGCCTCGTGGCAAGCTATAGACTAGTCTTTTTTCCAGACGCATTACACCTATCTCTCGGGACATCTCGCACGCACCATCATTGCTCCCTAGGTCGATGCCACCCACATACAGTTGTACTCTGAGAAGAGGTGCACGCATGCACTCGTCCTCTCTCACACACGCATCTGTAGCTACGAATTCTAGTGTTCTCAACCATCCTATTGGCTCTATCATAGGTTTCACGTTGCTCCTTGGCCTTGAGATTGAGATGTTTTAAACACGGAGGCTAAGATGGAGGCGCGAGGCTTTGGTTAATGTGCAGGCTGCATACGGCACCAACATGACACGAGCTTCGTCTGCCTGGTGCACATGCAGTCGGGTGAGTTGTCCAAGTATAGACACAACCAGGCCCTCGTTGGTATCCGCGCCTCGACTTTGGCTGGTCATAGTGGAGAGTAACATAGACCAGTTACTAGTCTATGTTACTAGTACCTTCATAATGGGTAGTGTCATATAGTATATTCATAGTTTCGCTCCATGGCGCAATCCATCGATACTACTACTGTACAAATGTATACATTTTTTTAAAGGCTAGAGGGCGGGCCAGTCTAGCTTGGTCCTTTTCACGAGAAGCGAGGGCCTTTGTGATTTGACGGCTCATTACTGCTGGAAGGTGGAGCCTTGTGATTTGACTGCTCGTATAAATGTGCCGACGCCCTGTGGAGGAGCAAAGAACCGTGCGGTATACTCAAGTTTTCCACTGGAGTACGACGGAGGAGCACGAAACACGGCAGCCCAGTGCCATATCCTCTACTCTTTACTCTTATTATATATTACTAGGAAGAGGCATTGTTCTATTCGCGATAAAGAATGATCTAATTTGTTAGTAATCTCATTTTTAGCATTGTTCTATTCATGCCTTGCAGAGAAGGTGACACGTGCGGTGAAACACCCAAAGCAAAATAAGAAACACAGGAGCAAAAGAAGAAGGAGGATTATCACCCCAAAAAAGAAGGAAGACGCACACACAAGTCTGGGGCGTTGCTCTCACTATATGAAGGGTTGCTGTCCACGGAGTCGTAACTTCTTCTTCACCGCCTCCACGACCTCCATCTCCTCGCGCGTCTCCTCCGCCATCTTCATCATTGTGTCCATGACGCGGGATTTCTCGACGCGAGCCTTCATCATCTATTCCACGGCCGCATTATGTACCTTGACAGCAGCCGGGTGCTCGATGCGGAGGTTCGCCAACTCCTCCTTCTGTTCCATGACGAGGGCATGCAACATCTTCATGGAGGAACTACTATTCTCATGCAGCTTCTTCCACCCGGCGTTCTCCTCCTTCAGCAGGTCGAGCTCGTGGCAGAGCTTCGCGTTGTCCTCCTGAAGTTGCAGGATTTCGCCGGTCGCCTTCTTCTCCGAGGCAATGCTCTTCTTCAGCAGCATCACCAAGCCGGCGGTCAACTCCCCTTGCTCATTAGCTCAGCGGGCATCTCGTCGAGGCTCTCCTTCAGCAGCTCCACCAAGCCATGGATGAACTCCTTCTGCTTATTGAGGTGCTTATTGAGCTGATCGGGCATGCCGTCAAGGGATAACGACTCCAGCGCCGCCAGCTCGGCATGTTCGCCTCCACGTCTAGGGCGTTCCTGGGAGCCATCGCCTGCCCGTGAGAGATCTTTCGAGGTCTCTACGTGGCGGAGAGCCCTCTTTTTTTTCCGCGGCCTTGGTTGCCGCTCCCTTGTTACGAGTAGTTCTCGACCTAGAGCGCTGCACACCGGCCATGGCAAGGACGGACGAAGAAGCAGGACTTATGAGGAGGAAGGTAGAGTAATTTTCGGTTAGGTAGTTCCCCTTTTTATAACCTAAGTACTAGCACTAGTAGTAAAACCTGCATAGTGGGAACACGTTCAGGTTTGGTACGTACTGGTAGGTGTGAGCAGGCTTGCACTTAATTGTAGCACTAGTACTTTCGAATGTGATGGGAACAAGGTAAAGATTAATTGATGGTTCTTGGTTTCGAGGCCCGAAACGGCTCCCGATGAGTTTAGTGGAACATAAATTTTCAAGTAGACTGCACTGCTCAGATGCATAAATATTATGTTACTGTCAAAAATTGGCACAAAATACGAAGGAGACCAATGGAAGTACTACTAGCAACCCATGATTTAACTACTCGCATGCGCGCAGTGGAGTAGTAATGTCTTTCTTCCGCCCTCACATCCACTCAATTTGCATGCGCTGTATTAATTGACCATCAATGAAGTGAAGGACTTTACACGCTTCAAATTATCACATGGGGTGGATCTTGGTACAAAATTGCATCCGCCCATGTACCTGCGTGTGCGTGCGAGGGAATGAGTGTGGGCATGGCGTGCGTGCACATCTTTGCTTCGTGCCTGTACCGCCAGTGCGGCTCAGGGAGGACGAGTACATTCTTCTGGAACCAGCAGCACGTCACTGTGATCAATCCACACAAGGATGTCGCGACAACGCCTCCACATGTGCCACGTGGCTTCATGAACTGTAAGAGAGACACTGTGTAGCATGCCATTGTGTTTTGCACATACTCGAAGTACTAGTAAGGTACACGTGCATTGCACGCGTCATATTTTGCAACCAAATTACGAATAAATACCACACTATAGCATGTAAGCTCTGAGTCATATATGCCTGATGTAGACCTTCATTTAATTCTTATAGTTCATCTCATTCAAAATCAATTAGTTTTTATAAAAAAACCTAGGGCCTCTTTGATTCGTAGGATTTCCAAAACGCGGGAATAGGAAGAACATGGGATTAGAGTGGAATGTCGTCTTAAATCCTACATGATGGTACGAGTGTTTGATTGTGCATAGAAAAAACGCAGAATTCTTTCAAAGAGGTTTGAGTGGATGAGATGTTTCCTATGAAATCTAGTGCAAATGAATCATATAGAAAAATTCCTATGGTTTACAATCCTACGAATCAAACAACCAAGATAGGAAAAATTCCTGAGGATTAGAATCCTCCAAAATTCCTTCGAGAATCCTTTGAATCAAAGAAGCCCTTACTCTATTTTATGATTCATGGAATTGTGCGTTGTAAAGCATAAAGTAAAAACAAATAATGGCAATTCAACTAGAAAAAAAGATTGGGTAGTTACGATATGGAAGATTCTAGAACAAAGGAGAACCACTTTGTTTTGAGATTTGTGCATTATTCTTAAGTTCAACCATGGAGTCTGCTAGATTTTACACGTGGCAAAATCCGGTGGGGGGCTAGAAGATGGTGCGAGGGGCCAAGTGGAGGGAGACTATGAAGGAGTGCACAACTGTGAGATCGATATTTAGAGAGAGGGGGCGAGAACGTGCGCTGTTGCGCGCAGTGGCGGAGCCATGAAAAATGTCCCATGATCTTGGGGGCCATGCATTGCTAATCCTTTATGAGGAGGGCCAATTCATCAACTTAAACCATTTTTACCAGCAATTTTCTAATGATCACATTCATATTAGCCTCGATATATAGTGATGTTAGGGGGGGCCTTGCTGCCCCCTGTCTTCGCCATTGTGCGCGCGTCTGAGAGATGAAGCGGAAGGCATGGATGATGAGAGGGGGCGTTGGATATATAATTAATGTGGGTGTATTAGCTATATATGTAATCCTATATAGAGAGGTATAGATTGATCGATGTGGACGTGGGAAAGAGGGTGAGACCTCACTAGATATATAGATTCATCGGTTTATGTGGAAAACTATGAAAGACCTAGCTATACACACACACACACATAGAGGAACATCGATCGTTGCGCATGCACGTGAGAGATAAGGAATGCCCGATATGATGGAGAGGGGGATGTGTGTGTGTGTGTGCCTTCATGGGAGACCGACCTGAAGAAAAAGATTGCATGTGTGCGATGGGTAATGCCGACTGGTAGTGTGTGTGCATGCATGCACGAGAGAAAGTTAGCGGTACAATTATAAAGAGAAGACCAATGTGTGGGTGTAAAAGACTAGGTGAGGTCATAATCAATGTAAAGTTGAATTCAAATATTTGAATAAGAGATCATGATGTTTGAAACCCATGCATGCATGAATATAACGGAGATCTGCGCGGTGTGGTTTGGAAACGAGCATGTTGCAATGTATACACATTGAACAAGGTCAGATTGGTTTGAATTTGAGATACCGATGGCCGACATCGTTTGGCCACATTGCATCCGTGCATGGACAAACTATTCTAATTGGAGATGATGGGTGGCTTTCGCATCACATATCTATATTTTTTATATAGTGTGCGGATAACTTTAACTTTGAAAGATGGTCGTTGGATGAGGCCAATCCGATGGTGCAGAGCTAGCAAATTTGAGCACTATTGGCCGTTGGATATCATCTAGATTCCACCAGATTTTGCCACATGTACAATCTAGAAGACTCTATGGTTGAGCTTAAGCATAATGCACAAACCTCAAAACACAAGCACTTCGTCTTTGTTCTAGAATCTTCCGTATCATAATTGCCCAAATGTTTTTCTACATGATTTGTTTTTACTTTATGCCTTACAATGCACAGTTCCATGAATCTTAAAATAAATTAGCTTTCTTATAAAAACTAGATGATTTTGAATGAAATGAAGTATAAGAATTAAACGAACATCTACATCATGCATATATGACTCAAAGCTTACATGCTATAATGTGGAATTTATTCATAATTTGGTTGCCAAATCTCATGCGTACAATGCACGCGTACCTTACTAGTCTAAATGATGTTTGTGTGTGTGTTGTGCGTGTTAAACACATTGTACGTAGTATATCATACTAGTCTAAATTGTCTTTTTTGGTACACGTTAAGCTTGTTTTCCCGAAATTTCAAGCCGCGCCTTGTTATGCCAAAATTTCAAGCTAGCGTCTCTGTCTATCGTGCTGCGAAACTCCCGCCTCTTCAACCCGCGCCTTGTTAGCCCGAAATATTTAAGATATATCTTTGTCTCGCTGTGCTCCGACAACTCCCTCCATCTCAACCCGTGCCTTGCTATTCCAAAATTACAACGCGCGCGAAAACTCCCACCTCCTGTGAAATCTCGACACGTGAAATGTCCGTGATACCCCTGAACCGAAAGAACCGCCTCAAATCGGTGGGGGTACTTTCATAACTTACCCCACATTTCGGACAAGCGCGTCCCTAAGCCATGATTCCCCACTCCAATCCCATCCACCCACCCATTCGTACACCGAGGCTAGTAAAACCGGTGAAGCCCCACACCCTCCTCCGTCCGCCACCCAGCCGGAGCCTCTTCCCCGACGATGTCGTCCACAGCAACACCTCGACGTCCCTCATCCACCGTACCGAATGAGGATCCGTCGTCGATCTGGTCGTCCCGCCGGTTCAGCCACCCCATCCTCCACCTCCAAGAAGCTGCCCCGACGTTCCCCTCGTCTTTCGCGCCACCTCCATTCCCACACCGCCGTCTTCACCTGCACCACCGGAAGAGCATCATCATCACCGTTTCCTCGGATGAAGCTGCGGCCTAAGCGGCGCCACCAAAGAGGTTGTACACTAATCGCCGCATTTTCTTCTTGATTTGATCTCACGGTGCTGCTGATACATCTCCGTCGAATCTACTTTTCCAAACACGTTTGCCCTTGTTGTGGACTCTAACTTGCATGATTTGAATGGAACTAACCCGGACTGACGCTATTTTCAGCAGAATTGCCATGGTGTTATTTATGTGCAGAAACAAAAGTTCTCGGAATGACCTGAAACTCCACGGAATTTTTTTGGAAAATAATAAAAATACTGGAAGAAGAATCCACGTCAGGGGGCCTCCACCTGTCCACAAGGGTGGGGGCGCGCCTGCCCCCCTGGGCATGCCCCCTTGCCTCATGGGCCCCCTGACGCTCCACCGACCTCAACTCCAACTCCATATATTCGTGTTCGGGGAGAAAAAAAATCAGAGAGAAGGATTCATCGCATTTTACGATACAGAGCTGCCACCAAGCCCTAAAACCTCTCGGGAGGGCTGACCTGCAGTCCGTTCGGGACTCCAGAGAGGGGAATCCGTCGCCGTCGTCATCACCAACCATCCTCCATCACCAATTTCATGATGATCACCGCCGTGCGTGAGTAATTCCATCGTAGGCTTGCTGGACAGTGATGGGTTGGATGAGATTTATCATGTAATCGAGTTAGTTTTGTTAGGGTTTGATCCCTAGTATCCACTATGTTCTGAGATTGATGTTGCTATGACTTTGCTATGCTTAATGCTTGTCACTAGGGCCTGAGTGCCATGATTTCATATCTGAACCTATTATGTTTTCATGAATATATGTGAGTTCTTGATCCTATCTTGCAAGTCTATAGTCCCCTACTATGTGTTATGATCCGGCAACCCCGAAGTGACAATAATCGGGACCACTCCCGGTGATGACCATAGTTTGAGGAGTTCATGTATTCACTATGTGTTAATGCTTTGGTTCGGTACTCTATTAAAAGGAGGCCTTAATATCCCTTAGTTTCCATTAGGACCCCGCTGCCACGGGAGGGTAGGACAAAAGATGTCATGCAAGTTCTTTTCCATAAGCACGTATGACTATATTCGGAATACATGCCTACATTACATTGATGAATTGGAGCTAGTTCTGTGTCACCCTATGTTATGACTGTTACATGATGAACCGCATCCGGCATAGTTCTCCATCACCGATCCAATGCCTACGAGCTTTTCACATATTGTTCTTCGCTTATTTACTTTTCTGTTGCTACTGTTACAATCACTACAAAACCCAAAAATATTACTTTTGCTATCGTTACCGTTACTTCCATACTACTTTGTTACTAAATACTTTGTTGTAGAGACTAAGTTATCCAGGTGTGGTTGAATTGACAACTCAACTGCTAATACTTGAGAATATTCTTTGGCTCCCCTTGTGTCGAATCAATAAATTTGGGTTGAATACTCTACCCTCAAAAACTGTTGCGATCCCCTATACTTGTGGGTTATCAAGACTATTTTTTGGCGCCATTGCCGGGGAGCATAGCTCTATTTTTTGGGTCACTTGGGATTTATATCTGCTGGTCACTATGAAGAACTTGAAAGACGCAAAAACAAAAAATTATCCCTCAACTACGAGGGGAGGTAAGGAACTGCCATGTAGCTCTACACTTGATTCACCCTCTGTTTTGAGTAAGCTTGCGACACCTAAACCTGCTTCTGCTATTAATTCTGATATGTCGCATGTTATTGATGATGCCACTTCTGCTATGCATGATACTTATAATGAAACTACTTCTATGCTTGATACTACTGTGCCAATTGGTGAATTTCTTGATGAACAACTTGCTAGGGCTATAGAGAATGAAATTATTGAAACTGATAATATTGAAGATAGTGATGATGAAGACTCTCCCCCTAATAAATATGAATTGCATGTTGTGCCTGAGGGTTGTGTTCTGGGTGAAGAATCTGCTAGAGCCATTCTTGCTTGCAATGATAAAAGTGATCTTAAGAAATTATTAGCTAAATGGAAGCAGCAATCTCTTAATGCTAGAATGAAACCTGACCCTGCTTTTACTACCTCACCTATCTATGTTACTGATAAGGATTATGAATTCTCTGTTGATCCTGATATAATTACTTTGGTTGAATCTGATCCTTTTTATGGCTATGAATCTGAAACTGTTGTGGTACATCTTACTAAATTAAATGATATAGCCACCCTGTTCACTAATGATGAGAGAACTCGCTACTTTTATATACTTAAAATATTTCCGTTCTCATTAAAGGGTGATGCTAAGATATGGTTTAATTCCCTTGATCCAGGTTGTGTGCGTAGTCCCCAGGATATGATTTATTACTTCTCTGCTAAATATTTCCCAGCTCATAAGAAACAAGCTGCTTTAAGGATATATATATAATTTTGTGCAAATTGAAGAAGAGAGTCTCCCACAAGCTTGGGGGAGGCTTCTCCAATTACTTAATGCCTTGCCTGATCATCCTCTTAAGAAAAATGAAATACTCGATATCTTTTATAATAGACTAACCGATGCTTCTGGAGATTACTTGGATAGTTGTGCTGGTTCTGTTTTCAGGGAAGGAACACCGAATGAAGCTGAAATTCTATTAAATAATATGTTGACCAATGAAAATAATTAGACACTTCCTGAGCCAATTCCTGAGCCTATTCCTAAACCAACTCCGAAGAAAAGAGGTGTTCTATTTCTCAGTCCTGAAGATATGCAAGAGGCAAAGAAATCTATGAAAGAAAAAGGTATTAAAGCTGAAGATATTAAGAATTTACCTCCTATTGAAGAAATACATGGTCTTAATTTACCGCCTGTCGTGGAATTGTCACGGCAGATGTCCTCAAGCTAGGACTTAGTCGTGGAGCCATCGCCACTAGGAAGCTTGAAGGGGTTAAACGGGACAAGGAACACGAGGGTTTATACTGGTTCGGCCCCTTACGGTGAAGGTAAAAGCCTACGTCCAGTTGAGATGGTATTGATTTGGGTTTCGATGACCAGGGAGCTAAACCGCTATGCTTGGCTCTCGATCAGATCTTTCTTCTCCCTAAACCGCTGCCGGGTCGTCCCTTTATATAGGGAGGCAGACGTCCAGCAGCTATCAGAGTCCCGGCCAGCTCATAAGAGTGTCCGGCTCAGACTCTCAACTATTCTTTCCTTACACTACAAGTTCTACCATAATGACGATCGTAACTACGGGCCTTAAGCCATATCTGGGTCTTAAGCCCATCTTTGGCCCACCGTCTTCTTGCTTGACGCCGGGCTTCTGGCGATGACCATTATGAGTAACCCGGCCCCTCCTGGCGGGTGACTCTAAGGTCTATATCCTCAACATTAGGCCCCAGATTGATTTGAGCCGGCTCATGTCAATCTTCAATTCTTTCGACAGGAAACCTCCGGCTTACAATTGTGTGAAGGCCATAACCCGGCGTGACGTCATCCTCTGGACTCCGGGTGATCCGCCGTGATGTCATCTTCCATTAAGTCCATTTTTTACTCCACCAGATCCGCAACGGATCTTATCTTTACTGCCATCCCGAAAATCGAGGCACCTCTCGAGCGAGATAACCGCGCCGTGACCTCCTCGTTTCTCGTGCCCACTTATGAGACTGGCCTTATAAATAGCCCGACCCTCGGGTCTTTCTCATTCTCCCTCTTCTGTCGTCTCCTTCCTCTCACTGCCCCCGTGCTACTCGAGCTCCGCCGCCGCCGCCGCCGCAACAGAGCTCCGCGTCGTCGTCGTCCTTGGCCGCTGCATCAACCTGAACCGTCCAGAGAACCGCGGCGAAACTCCTGCATCCGTAAGTTCCTTCCTCCCCGTAGGACAGATCTGCATCAAACTCCTATTGTTCTTCCGTGTTCTTCGCCGTCGCCCACGAGTTCTTCGGTAGTTTTCATTTTTACCGCCTCTTCTTGATCTTAAGATAGCATAGAATCAACGCGGCGGCTGTTTGGCACTCATTTCAAATGCAAGTAGACCTCCCTTGACTGCCTAAAGGCCCCGTTCGAGCCCAAGAACTTCCCTCGCGTCTGTTTTTAGGTCTAGAAATTCTCCTTTTAGCCGACCATTTTGATCCAAATTATTTACTGCAATGTGTGAAAACTGTTTTCACCACACTTAGTAAAAAACTGCACCCGTGGAGTCATGGCGGTTTATATTTCCGATTTAAAGAAACCACACGCCGTAGAACCTTCCGGCTCAAAGGAAACCACGCGCCGTAAAAAATTTCCGGCTCACTTACAACAAGGCTGTAGACGATTTGAATTACTCTCAAGCACACCAGCGGCTTAGATAACCCGATGCACTTAGACATATATCATTAGTCCCCTCCATAAGCCGCCACTTTAACATTGAACTGTAAATTTCTTCCGGCTTATAATTAAACCGGACGTTTTTCCCTGTATCATAGGCTTCCAACATTCACCATGCCTCCCAAAGCTCCCAAAGCACCCATCACTTGCAACTGGATGAGGTCCAACGTCACCGACGAGACCCTAACGGACTTTATAAAGTCGGGTTACCTTCCCAAGAAGGACGTCATGTCCTACTGTGCCCCTGACCCGTCAGAGGAAAGACCACAGCCAAAGGACGGGGAGGTAGTGATTTTTGCGGATCACATGAGCCGGGGCTTCGCACCGCCCGGCTCAAAGTTCTTCAGGGACGTACTGAATTTCTTTGACCTGCGGCGACAAGATATAGGACCCAACTCTGTGTACAACATATGCAATTTCCAAGTGTTCTGCGAGGTCTACCTTGGAGAGGAACCCAGCCTGCTGCTCTTCAGAGAGCTCTTCTACCTGAACCGTCAGAACGAGTGCGCCAATGGGCCAAGCTTGGAACTTGGTGGCATCTCCATTCAGCGGCAGAGGGACTGCCTTTTCCCTTACGCAGAGCCGCCAAGCCACCCCAAAGACTGGAACCAGACGTGGTTCTATTGCCAAGACACGTCACCCGCTGATGAGAGTCCGCTGCCTGGCTTTCGCCCCTCGCGTCTGGAACCAACACACCCACTGTCAGACAAGCTGACTCAAGTGGAGCGCCAACCTCTCCTCCCCACTATTAACAGGATCAAGGCTCTCCTGGGCAATGGTCTCAATGGAATTGATCTGGTCCGGGTCTGGATCTCGTGGCGGGTGATCCCCTTGAGCCGCCGCCCCGGCTTAATGTGTGAATACACAGGCCGGAAAGATGACCCCCTGCGACACAGCCGCAGCGACCTCCCTGAAGACGTTGCCGAGGACATGACCAAGGCTCTCTTGAACGAGAGCTTGGCAGACTGCGGGAGGACCGGGTTAGCCCCCTTCTGCAAGACCAATCCAGCCCCAGCAGTAAGCCGTTGATCTGAACATCTTATCTTCTTCTATAGATAACTTTCATCTGGATCTTTAAAAAATCATCATTGTATTTTTCAGGCTGATGACAAATTCTGGAAGGTCAAATATGACCATGAGGCGGCCAAGAAGGCCAGGAAGGCGAAGAAAGCCACCAAGAGAGCCGCTCCCCGTAAGAAGGGAAGTAGGCCTACTGCTTCAGAGCTGATGCAACTAAGCGACAGCTCCGAGTCAAAGGTAACCCCTGAACCCGTAAGCTTTTGTTGTGTTTATTGTTTATTTCTCTCTGCCTTATCAATACTTGTTCATCAACAGGATGATACCGGAGCCAGTAACCCGGTGGTTGAAGAGGTAATGATACTTTCCTCCGACTTGGAGCCCTTGCCAAGGCTGAAAATCCGAAGGGTAACCCGGAAAGTAAGCTTTTCACATCCTTTAGCTTATCAAGACCCTCAATTTATTTTGAAGCGACAGGTTCATGAGAGCCGGCGTCACACCCGGACCAACAAGGACACTGACCTCTCCTCCGGGTTACCTGACGCATCGAGGAAATGCCGAACTGAGGTTATCTCCAACTTGTACCCTTTTCATCCTTTGGCAGGTGTTATACGTCAACCACTCAATTCTTCTGACTCAAATTATCAGGAAACGTCCCCCTCTTCTGGCGACTCTATGCAGTCGAACCTGCCGGCTTTCAAGACCGTGCCCGGGTAATGATGACCATCTCATGTTATACTTGTCTTTACTTACACTTTTGTGCTTAACCTTTTTGTCTTTTCAGTGCCCAGGAAAAACTCACCAAGAAGGCGAAGAAGAACAAGCCGGTCGAAGAGCCAGACTTGCCTGAACCAGAGGTAGCCGCTCAAGAGCCGCCAGCTGCCTCTGCTCCTGAAGCCACTGCTCCAACCGACAAGCCAATAGCAGAAGCTTCTGCTAACCCGGAGGCCTCCAGCTCGGCTCAACCAGCAGATGACCCGGACGTGGTAATCACCCGGACGAAATTTGTTGAGCCGGGGAGACCTACTGCGCTGGCCAAGTGCTCCGCCAAAGGGGAGCTGCTACAGCCCCGCCGGGTTAACCTGGACCTCACCGACTACGCCAATTTGAACATCGGAGAGATCGTCTCCGGCTTCGTCAGCCAAGTGCACAAGAGCCGGGATGCAGAGATCGGCATGGTAAACCAGATTCAGCAGAAGTCTGAGGTACCACTCTTCTTTCTTCTTGCTTACTGTATAGTTATCTTATCATTCTTACCATGCTCTAGCCCCCAAGTCTATGACTTATGATAGAATATGTTGTAGACTTAAGTTCCGGCTTACTCACCTGAACCGGCAATTTGTAGATAGAAACGTTCGATATGCATTAGCCCCCAAGTGCCAAGTGTCTTTGCTTGGAAAGTGCTTGGGACTTTAAAAGTGCGTAATAACTGTTCATCCTATAACCCGGAAATTATGCAGGCTGCTTGTAAAAAGTTTGAAGCTGACATCTTCGATCTGAAGAACCGGCTGAGGACGCAAGAAATGGAGACCCGGAAAGCAAATGCCAAATTTGTGTCCAGTATTGCTGCGCAAGAAAAGCTGAAGACGGAGTTTGACGCTGAACGGAAGGCTTGGGCCGAAGAAAAGGCCACGTTGGTGAACCGGGCTGAACAGGCGGAGAAGGCTTTGACAGAGAAGACCGCCGAACTCTCCGGCTTAAAGCGCCAAGTGTCCCAGATGGTTGCCGCAATCTTCGGTAAGTCATTCCACCGGCTTTCATCCAGTTTGTAATCTTTATATCTCATAACTCACCCTTGTCGGCGGCTTATCTTATTCTGTGAAACAGGTCCCAGAAGCGCCAACCTCAACCAAAGTGTGGTAACCAAGCTGAAGGTCGTATACACCCTGGTGGAGCAGCTCTACACCGGGTCACAGCGTGCTTTGGCTGTGGTGGCCCTATCCAATGAGGTGCCGACTCACCTGGCGCAAGTTCTGCGCCGGCTCGCCGTTCTTCCTCAACGTGTCCAGGAGCTGCGACGGGCCTCTGCAAGAGCCGGAGCGATCGCCGCTCTGAGCCGGGCCAAGGCGTTCCTTCTACAGTTAGACCCGGCAGACATTGCCCTCGGCTATCCCAGTTTGAAGGAAGACGGCACGCCCTTCGACCAGAAGGACTTTGCCGCCTGCGTGAAGATCGTGCGTCCAGTGGCCACCCTCATTGGAAATGACACGGATCTGACCAAGTACCAGCCGAGTTATGATGCAGAAAATCAGAGGATCCCCACTCCGCGCTACGAAGCCATCAACTTAATCCTGCCGACTCGTAAGCACACATTTGCCCCGGAAGTTGACCCGGCCGGGTTAATTGACGAGGAAGCTCAATTTGAAGCTCTGAGCGGCATTGACTGGAAGTCATCAACCTTCCAGGTCTTGGGAACAGCCGGAGGAGAGGAGAGGGATTAGCCGGAGACTTCAACTCAGCAAGCGTCGTAACTCTGCCAGCGGCTTACTAAACAATGCTCCACCCTTTTGGACTCAATGAGTTCTTTGTAATAGAGTAGGACCAACACTTTAACTTTGCCGTGCTATCGTGCACGCATTGAATGCTGAAGTCCATTGAAGTTGTCTCCTTTATATTTCCCCGGGTCATTCATTTTCCTTAGTCTCAAATAATTGTCCTTAACTATCCTGCATAGAAAGACAAATCACAAGTCTCTAGGCGGCTTACCGCACTGAGAATCGTAGTTTTAGACATATAACCTGGAAGATGAACCGAAAAAGACTGGTCCTCAATCATGTCTTTGACATACCCGTGATAACACACCTACCGGCCTGCAAGCACACTACCGGCTTATATAACCCGGGTAATAAGGTTGGTACCTCAACCCCGATTTACCAGTCTTAAGAACGCCGATTGTATTCAACTAGTACTGTAGATCAAAGTTTAAGCCGGCAAGGTGAGACCCGCCATGCATACTTGAAAGAATCAGAAGAACTTGCTATAAATCAGAAAAACTTAGAGGCTTCCGGTTTGAATACGACCAGAGACCCGTCCCAAAGGGGTTATGCTAAGATTCGAATACGATCATATAGCCCCCAGTAGGTGTGGCGATGCCAATCAAGAGGGTACCGACAGCTATGTTCTCTTTGGTTCGAATACGACCCATGTTTGAACAGGAAGCCCCCAAATGACTTAGGAATTGTTTAACGACGCTGATTCGGATACGATCCACGTCGGTTCCCAAAGGGGTTAAACTATGATTGAAATATGATCAAAGAAAACTCCCCAATGAGCTCGGCACTTTGCCAATCAAATGGGTATCGACAGCTATGTTCTCTTTGGTTCGAATACGATCTATGTTTGAACAGGAAGCCCCCAAGTGACTATATTGTGTATGGCTAGATTCGAATACGATCATAAGCCGGACCCTCCTTCAAATTATCATACGATCTTATAATGAAAACAACACGTTTTATCTTTGGAGGAGGAAAAAGGACAGAGGTCCTGCTTTATTGCTTATCATAATATATACATGGCTTAGGGAAATATGTACATTATGAGAGCCGGCGGCTCAGGTGTAATAAGGCCGAAGCTGAGCTATGTTCCACGGCCGACGGGTCTCTTCCTCCGACTTACGTGAATCTTTGTGCTCCCGAATGTCAATGAGGTAATATGACCCGTTGTGCAAATTCTTGCTGACCACAAAGGGCCCTTCCCAAGGCGGGGATAGCTTGTGTGCATCTGTTTGATCTTGGATGAGCTGGAGCACCAGATCGCCTTCCTGAAAGACCCAGGATTTAACCCGGCGACTATGATAACGGCGCAGGTCCTGTTGGTAAATCGCTGAACGAGCTGCTGCCACATCACGCTGCTCGTCCAACAAGTCAAGAGCATCTTGGCACGCCTGTTCATTATCCACCTCAACATAAGCCGCCACTCGAGGAGAGTCATGACGGATGTCACAGGGGAGGACTGCTTCCGCTCCATAAACCATGAAGAAAGGCGTAAAACCTGTAGACCTGTTAGGAGTAGTGTTGATGCTCCACAGCACGGAGGGTAACTCCTCCACCCAACAACCCGGCGTCCGTTGCAAAGGGACCAAAAGCCGGGGTTTGATGCCTTTCAGAATCTCCTGATTAGCTCTCTCAGCTTGACCATTGGATTGAGGGTGAGCCACTGATGAAACATCAAGTCTAATATGCTCTCGTTGACAAAACTCCTCCATGGCGCCTTTGGATAGATTGGTACCATTGTCAGTTATAATGCTGTGTGGAAAGCCAAAGCGAAAGATCACCTTTTTCATAAACTGAACTGCCGTGGCTGCATCACATTTGCTAACTGGCTCCGCTTCAACCCACTTGGTAAATTTGTCAACTGCCACCAAGAGGTGAGTCTTCTTATCCTTGGACCTTTTAAAAGGTCCAACCATATCAAGCCAACAGACCGCAAAGGGCCAAGTAATTGGGATCATCCTCAGCTCTTGAGCCGGCACATGAGCCCGTCGCGAGAACCTTTGGCAGCCATCACATTTACTGACCAAGTCCTCCGCATCAACATGAGCCGTCAGCCAATAAAAACCATGACGAAAAGCTTTGGCCACAATGGACTTTGAGCCGGCATGATGACCACAATCCCCTTCGTGAGTCTCGCGCAAGATCTCTTGACCTTCCCCAGGGGAGACACAACGCTGGAACGCCCCCGTAACACTGCGGCGATGCAGCTCACCATTGATAACCACCATTGACTTAGACCGCCGGGTTATTTGTCTGGCCAAAGTTTCATCCTCAGGAAACTCTCCCCGGGTCATGTAAGCCAGATAAGGCACTGTCCAGTCCGGGATGATGTGGAGAGCCGCCACCAATTGTGCCTCCGGGTCAGGGACAGCCAAGTCTTCCTCTGTAGGCAACTTAACAGAAGGGTTATGCAAGACATCCAAGAAAGTATTGGGCGGCACCGGCTTTCGCTGAGAGCCCAGCCGGCTTAAAGCATCAGCCACCTCATTCTTCCTGCGATCGATGTGCTCTACTTGGTAACCCTGAAAGTGCCCAGCAATGGCATCAACTTCGCGGCGATAAGCCGCCATGAGAGGATCCTTGGAGTCCCACTTTCCTGATACTTGTTGAGCCACCAAGTCTGAGTCGCCGAAGCACCTTACCCGGCTCAAGCTCATCTCCTTAGCCATCCGAAGACCGTGAAGCAAGGCCTCGTACTCAGCTGCATTGTTGGTACAAGGAAACATCAATTGTAGCACATAATGGAACTTGTCACCCTTAGGGGAAGCCAATACGACTCCATTCCCCGAGCCCTCCAACTGTCTAGACCCATCGAAGTGAATAGTCCAATATGTGTTATCCGGCTTTTGTTCGGGCACTTGTAGCTCTGTCCAATCATTGATGAAATCCACCAAAGCCTGAGACTTAACAGCAGTGCGTGGCACATACTTCAGACCATGAGGTCCGAGCTCTATAGCCCACTTAGCCACTCTCCCTGTGGCCTCTCTGTTTTGAATGATATCTCCAAGGGGGGCAGAACTGACCATAGTGATGGGGTGACCCTGGAAATAATGCTTAAGCTTCCGGCTTGCCATGAACACACCATAAACAAGCTTCTGCCAATGGGGATACCGCTGCTTGGACTCAATGAGTACTTCCTGACATAATAAACCGGCCGCTGAACCGGATGCTCCTTCCCCTCTTCCCTGCGCTCCACCACCACGGCCACACTAACGGCTCGTGTGTTAGCTGCCACATACAGTAATAAGGGCTCCTTGTCAACCGGAGCAGCAAGGACTGGGGGCTTGGCCAGCTGCCTCTTCAAATCCTCAAAAGCAGTATTGGCTGCATCATTCCAGAGAAAGTCATCAGTTTTCTTCATCAACTGATATAATGGCATGGCCTTCTCCCCCAAACGGCATATAAAATGGCTCAAAGCAGCGATACGACCCGCCAGGCGCTGGACGTCGTTTATACACGCCGGCTTAGCTAGGGAGGTGATGGCCTTGATCTTCTCCGGGTTAGCTTCAATGCCCCTGTTAGAAACCAAGAAACTCAAGAGCTTGCCTGCAGGAACACCAAAAACACACTTGGCCGGGTTAAGCATTATCTTGTAGACCCAGAGATTATCAAAGGTTTCCCTTAGATCATCTATCAAGGTTTCCTCCTTCCTGGATTTAACCACAATATCGTCCACATAAGCATGAACATTGCGCCCAATCTGGTTATGAAGACAGTTCTGCACGCAGCGCTGATAAGTCGCCTGCGCAGCCTTGAGTCCAAAGGGCATAGACACATAGCAGAACGCTGCAAAGGGAGTGATGAACGCCGTCTTCTCCTGGTCCTTAACTGCCATCTTAATCTGATGATATCCAGAATAAGCATCCAACAAACTTAAACGCTCACAACCCGCCGTAGCATCAATGATTTGATCAATACGGGGACGGGCAAAAGGATGAGCCGGACACGCTTTGTTCAAGTCCGTGTAGTCCACACACATCCGCCAGGTGCCGTTCTTCTTGAGCACGAGCACCGGGTTAGCTAACCACTCCGGGTGAAAGACTTCAACGATAAACCCGGCCGCCAAGAGCCGGGCCACCTCTTCCCCAATGGCTTTCCGCCTCTCTTCATTAAACCGTCGAAGGAATTGTCTGACCGGCTTAAATTTCGGATCAACATTGAGAGTGTGCTCAGCGAGTTCTCTAGGTACACCTGGCATGTCGGACAACTTCCATGCAAAAATGTCCCTATTCTCACGGATGAACTCGATGAGCGCGCTTTCCTATTTTGGATCCAGATTGGCACTGATGCTAAACTGCTGAGATGAATCTCCTGGAACGAAATCAACAAGTTTAGTCTCATCAGCCGACTTAAATTTCATCGCCGGCTAATGCTCCGTAGTCGGCTTTTTCAGAGAGGTCATATCTATTGGGTCAACGTTGTCTTTGTAAAACTTCAACTCCTCTGTTGCGCAAACAGACTCTGCATAAGCTGCATCACCTTCCTCACACTCCAAGGCCACCTTCCGGCTGCCGTGAACCGTAATGGTCCCATTATGACCCGGCATCTTGAGTTGTAAGTACACGTAACACGGCCGTGCCATGAACTTGGCGTAAGCCGGCCGCCCAAATATGGCATGGTACGGACTTCTTATCTTGACCACCTCGAAGGTCAATTTTTCCACCCTGTAATAGTGCTCGTCTCCAAAGGCCACTTCCAACTCGATCTTGCCGACGGGGTAAGCCGACTTACCAGGTACCACACCGTGGAAAATAGTGTTTGACTGGCTGAGGTTCTTATCAATCAACCCCATACGACGGAAAGTCTCATAATAGAGGATGTTGATGCTGTTGCCTCCGTCCATGAGCACTTTAGTAAACTTATATCCTCCCACCTGAGGAGCCACCACCAAGGCCAGGTGACCCGGATTATCCACCCGGGGAGGGTGATCCTCCCTACTCCACACTATGGGCTGCTCAGACCACCGCAAGTAACGTGGAACCGCCGGCTCAACAGCATTCACAGCCCTCTTATGAAGCTTCTGATCTCGCTTACACAGACTCGTGGTAAACACATGATACTGTCCACCGCTGAGCTGCTTTGGATTGGTCTGATAACCCCCTGCTACTATTGATGACCCTGGCCAGACTGCTGATTAAAGCCCCCTTGACCGTTCTGATGATTAGAACTTGAGCCGCCGCCCGGGCCATGATAACCGCCAGCGCCTGAGCCGCCGCCCGGGCCATTGTTGCCATTAAAGGCGTTGGAATTCTTGAAGGCTTTCATGATCGCGCAATCCTTCCATAAATGAGTAGCTAGGTTCTCCCTGGAGCCATGCCTTGGACAAGGCTCATTCAGCAGTTGGTCCAGTGTCGGGCCTGACCCGCCGCCTCGGGGAGGGGGCCTCCCCTTGCGTCTCTGGCTATTACCCTGTGAACTGGCGTTGGCCACGAACTCTAGGCTGCCATCGGCCTTGCGCTTGCCACCTCCTTGGTTCCCCGGGTTATGCTGATGACCCTTGCCATTGCGGTTCTTCTTTCCCTTCCCTATCCTTTCATCATCTGAAGCGGGGTCCTTGGTACCATCAGAATCGGCGTACTTGACGAGAGCCACAATCAGTGTACCCATATCATTGCAGTCGCGCTTAAGCCGCCCGAGTTTCATCTTCAGGGGTACGAAACGACAATTCTGTTCCAACATTAAGACTGCAGAACCGGCATCCATCTTATCAGATGAATGTATTATTTCCTTAACCCGGCGAACCCAATGTGTCGTAGACTCACCCTCCTGCTGCTTACAGTTAGTCAAATCCACAATTGACATAGACTGCCTACAGGTATCCTTGAAGTTTTGGATGAACCGGGCTTTCAGCTCAGCCCAAGACCCGATGGAATTCGGTGGTAGCCCTTTCAACCAAGTGCGGGCCGTCCCATCTAACATCATAGTGAAGTACTTGGCCATTGCCGCTTCACTGACTTCCAGCAGTTCCATGGCCATCTCGTAACTCCCGATCCAGGCTACGGGTTGTAAGTCAGCTGTGTAATTAGGCACCTTCCTAGGGCCTTTGAAGTCCTTGGGTAGACGCTCATTGCGGAGAGCCGGCACCAAGCAAGGGACACCTCCGGTCCTGGTGGGGATACCCATGTCGACGGAGGCCGTCGGATAAGCCGGGGGAGTCTGGTAAGCCGTCAACTGAGGCACCTACTCCGCCTCTTGCCGTACTCTGTATTGGTCGGCTGCGTGAAAGGCTCCGTTATGAGCCGGGCCATGGCCAGGGGGCGGGTCATGGCGTCGGACGTTACTTGAACCGGTCGCTGAGACCATGTGTCTGCTGTAACTCGGGCTCCGGCCTGGACGAGGGGTCGAGTGGATCCTGTCCCGGCTGTAGGAGTACGCCTCTTGCTGCGCCAGTGCTGTCTGAAGGAGCTCCCTGACCCGGCGGGTTTCAATAGCCGTCGGAGAGTCGCCGTCAATTGGGAGGGCCGCCAACCGCGCCGCTGCGGCTACCATGTTCTCCAGCGGGTTAGCATAATGACCCAGTGGTATTGGCACATACTGAGGCGGGGTAGGGTTCACCCGGGGAGGCCCCATCACTTGTGGCTGAACAGGGGTCCCAGACCCGGGCACTATGATCCCTGGCGGGTTACTAGACCCTGCACCTGGCGTGTTGAAGAGGTTTCGAGGATCGTAAACCGGAGGGAGTCGAGATTGGGCTTTTTGATGCCTCCTTCTCATGACCTCATTGGACGCGTTCTGATCCATCGTGAGCCGGAAGGACTGCGCCTGAATCAACTGAGTCTGGGCGTCGAGAGCCGCCCTCTCTGCAGCCATCCTGATCCCTTCCGCTGCCAGATCCTCCTTAGCTTTCACTAGATCCAACTTTAACTGCGCCACCTCTGCGTCATGCTGAGCTTGATCCGCCGGGTCAACCGCGGCGGTCAACAGGGCCGTCATCTTGTCCGTGAGATCCATCAGCACCTGAGCCGGCGAGGGCACCGGGTTTCCCGTTCCAGCAGCAGGGTTCTAAATAGGCTGCGCGCCGGCCATGAAGATTCCAACCCGGCTTGGCGGCTCAAACGGGTCCGGAATACTGTCACCATCGGAACAACCCATGAGCCTGCCATCTTGGAGTTGATACAACGAGTTTGACTCATCGGTGGACGACTCGCCGTCAGAGCCGGCGGCCGTCTCATCACCAGATCCAGATCTACCAGAGAGCCCTCCATGGATACATCCCACAAAAGCGTGCCTTAAGGCAGGCAGGGCCCCGGCGGGTCGTGCACGCTGAGCCGTCTCGATGGGATCGGCCCAGAGATCCGGCTCACGGCCCGGCTCACCAATCTTGCCAATGAAAACATGAATTCCGCCAAATGGGACCCGGTACCCGTACTCAATTCAGCCAGCGTCGGGGCCCCAGTTTGCATCGTCGATGTAGAGCTTGCCGCGACGACTCTTGGTCATCCGTCCCACAGCGTATCCCTTGAGACCTTCGAAGCTGCCCTTCAAGAACTCAAATCCACCGTGCGCTGGCCCCACGGTGGGCGAAAACTGTCGTGGAATTGTCACGGCAGATGTCCTCAAGCTAGGACTTAGTCGTGGAGCCATCACCACTAGGAAGCTTGAAGGGGTTAAACGGGACAAGGAACACGAGGGTTTATACTGATTCGGCCCCTTACGGTGAAGGTAAAAGCCTACGTCCAGTTGAGATGGTATTGATTAGGGTTTCGATGACCAGGGAGCTAAACCGCAATGCCTCGCTCTCGATCAGATCTTTCTTCTCCCTAAACCGCTGTCGGGTCGTCCCTTTATATAGGGAGGCAGATGTCCAGCAGCTATCAGAGTCCCGGCCGGCTCATAAGAGTGTCCGGCTCGGACTCTCAACTATTCTTTCCTTACACTACAAGTTCTACCATAATGACGATCGTAACTACGGGCCTTAAGCCATATCCGGGTCTTAAGCCCATCTTTGGCCCACCGTCTTCTTGCTTGACACCGGGCTTCTGGCGATGACCATTATGAGTAACCCGGCCCCTCCTGGCGGGTGACTCTAAGGTCTATATCCTCAACATATGATCTTAATCCTTCACCTATTGAAGAAACATATGATCTTAATCCTTCACCTATTGAAGAAACACATGGTCCTGATAACCCGACATAGGTAGTAAAGGTAAATTCTCTCTATAGATTTGATGAAGGTGATTTTCCTCGCTATAAGTCTGCTAGACAATGCTTGGAAGAGTTTGATAATTTTATTGTTAAACAAGAAAACTTCAATGCTTTTTTTGGTAGACGATTGAAATACAATTCCGATACGCTCGAATATTTGGGTGATTATATATCTAGAGTTAAAGGTGAACTTAAACTCATTAGTAAACATGCTTCTATGGTTACCACTCAAGCAGAACAAGTACTTAAAGCTCAAAATGATTTGCTCAATGAATTGAATAGTAAGAATAATGATTATGCTGTTAGAGTGGCTACTAGAACTGGTAAAATGACTCAGGAACCTCTGTATCCTGAAGGCCATCCTAAGAGAATTGAGCAAGATTCTCAGAGAAATAATATAGATGCACCTAGTCCTTCTAAAAAGAAGAAAAAGAAAAACGATAGGACTTTGCATGCTTCTAGTGAACCTATTGCTGAAACACCTGAGAATCCAAATGAAATTTCTGTTTTTGATGCTGAAACACAATCTGGTAATGAACATGAACCAAGTGAAAATGCTAATGATGATGTTCATGATGATGCTCAACCTAGCAATGACAATGATGTAGAAATTGAACCTGTTGTTGATCTTGAAAACCCACAATCAAAGAATCAACGTTATGATAAGAGAGACTTTGTTGCGAGGAAGCACGGTAAAGAAAGAGAACCATGGGTTCAGAAACCCATGCCTTTTCCTCCCAAAACATCCAGGAAAAAGGATGATGAGGATTTTGAGCGCTTTGCTGAAATGATTAGACCTATCTTTTTGCGTATGCGATTAACTGATATGCTCAAAATGAATCCGTACATGAAAGAAATTGTTACTAATAAAAGCAAGATTCTGGAAGCTGAAATTTCCACCATGCTTGCTAATTACACTTTAAGGGTGGAATACCTAAGAAACTAGGAGATCCAGGAGTACCAACTATACCATGCTCCATTAAAAGAAACTATGTTAAAACTGCTTTATGTGACCTTGGAGCCGGTGTTAGTGTTATGCCTCTCTCTTTATATCGCAGACTTGACTTGATTAAGTTGACACCTTCTGAAATATCTTTGCAAATGGCTGATAAATCAACTGCTATACCTGTCGGTATTTGTGAGGATGTGCCTGTTGTGGTCGCAAACGTTACTATTTTAACGGACTTTGTTATTCTTGATATTCCCGAGGACGATAGTATGTCTATTATTCTTGGAAGACCTTTTTTGAATAGTGCAGGGGCTTTTATTGATTGCAACAAAGGCAACGTCACTTTTCATGTTAATGGTAATGAGCATATGGTACACTTTCCGAGGAAACAACCTCAAGTCCACAGTATCAATTCTATTAGAAAAAATTCCATCGATTATTTTTGGAGGTTTTGAATTTCCTCTACCTACTGTCAAAAAGAAATATGATATTCTTATTATTGGGGATGTCCATAGTGTTATTCGAAATTTCTCCGGTTCCATGTTAGTCGGAATGAGTTTGTTAACAAGACTTGATCAACCTTGTTAGTGGATTCCTTTTGATGAGCATGAGATGGATGAAGCTAGAAAGCACAACCTTCTGTACCCTCCTATTATTTTCTGTTATTTAGTTGAAATAAAGCAAAATAGTATTTTCCTATCTGTTTTCTGAATTATCCATGCAATATAAAAATACCCCAAAAATAAAAGTTCTCCAAATGCCCTGAAATTGGAATATGATTTTTTCTGGAATATTTGAGAATATCTGGCACTGAGAACATAGCAGGGGGAGCAAGCACCTGGCCACGAGGGTCCAGGGCGCGCCCACCCCTACAGGGCGCGCCCCCTGCCTCGTGGGCCCATGGTGGCTCCCTTCCACTTATTCCTGCACCCACACACTTCTTCTTCCTCCCAAAAAAATCACCATCCAGCTCAAGCACGAGTTCTAGCTCATTTTGCTGCGATTTTCGATCTCCTTGCTCAAAGCACCTCTCACAAAACTGCTTGGGGAGATTGTTCCTTGGTATGTGACTCCTCCATTGGTCCAATTAGTTTTAGTTCTAGTGCTTTATTCATTGTAAATTTGTGCTGCCTAGGCGACCATGTTCTTGAGCTTGCATGTCAAATTTATATGGCTCCAAGTAGTTCTAATGCTTGATATAGTCTAGGCACTTGTAGGAGTAGTTGCTATCAATTTGTTGAGCTTGGTTCACTTTTATTTGAAGTTACTAAAAATTTCAGAAATTTTTCAGAGGAAGAAATATGCTTAGGAAAATATACGAAGGTGGTCCTTCAAGGAAGCAAGGACCCAGGCTAGCAATGCGCGATGCCGATGACGAGCCACCAAGGAACGCTCCAGTGCGGCCTTGTGAATGGCCTTCAGAAGGCTTTATGGATCAAGTGGGAATCAAGGAAGAACTTAACGCGTATTTGCGTAACGCCGATCTTGTGAGCTTCGAGGGAGAAAAGTGCCGCCAGTACCACTATCTCACTAGTTCCTTTGTGAGGAGGTTTGAATTCTCATCTTCATGCAATTCTCAAACTGTCCTGTTTGATCTCTATGAAAAAATTTATACTATGGACTTAGAGGATTTTACCACTGCTTGCAACCTTCCACAATGGGGTAGTACTAGTGAACCTCGCAAATCTGAATTTAGAGAATTTCTTGCTAGTATAACTGTGTGGGAATCTAGAGACATAACACAAGCTACCATAGGGAGCATTCATTTTCCTGCTATAAATTATTTTGCTCTCTTCATAGGTAGGTGCATAAATGGTAAAGATGAAGCATGTCACATGTGTGTCCCTGGCCTCAGTATTCTTAGGAGTGCTGTGTTAGGAGATAAATCTTATAACTTGGGAGCCATTGTTGTACGTAGGTTGCATCATAATAGATTTAATGGAGATTTCTTTGGTGGAATTTATGCAACCCGCTTAGCTGATTTTCTTGGTGTAACCATACGTGATGATGATATTGAACTGCCTCCTACCTATCTAGACTTTAATGCTATGGTTCATCATCAGGTTGTCGAGAGGAATGAACCACCTCTCCAGTACAGACTAATCTTTGACAGACGTCACGCCGTCAATATTGTTCTTCCTGCCCCTACTCTCTTTGACTTTCAGGAAAAAGGGAGACATTACATAACCAGAGAGGAGGCGGAGGAGTATAGGAGGAGGGCTGAGATAGCTCGCCTCCAAGCCGTAGCACATGATGCAATGACCGCTGCATCTCAGTACGACCCCAACTACAACTATGGATATCCGCCAGGGCATTCGTGGGAATAAACCAACTTAGGCCAAAATCCTAAGCTTGGGGGAGTACGTATTTCTCACCGACATTACATTCATGTTCACACACTCATTGCTAGATGTCGGTGCTCATACTCTTTCACTGTAATATCCATGCTAGTTTATTTTCCTTTTTCTTGCTTTCTTCTTGTGTGTTTAATAAACCTTAAGAAAAACCCAAAAAAATAGTGTAGCTTTGAGTTAGTTTACTTTTCTTGCTGTAGTAGTAATAATTGAAAAGAAAACCCAAAAAGATTTCCCATTCTTCTTTTGCTTGTTGGTAGCTTTCCCGTTTAAATAGTTTTATTTTCTTTTCTTTCCTTTGGGGGTCGATAGGAGAAGACCATGATTAAAATTGTTGAAGTTGCTCTTATATGCATTATTGTCGATTTAACCAAGAGCCCATATTGCCTTGTCTTCTCTTGTTTATTGAATGCTCGCAGATTCCAGCTTAGTCCAATGCACGTGCACTCTTATTATTTTCACATCGTTCGGTCGTGCAAGTGAAAGGCAATTATGACGATATATGATGGACTGATTGAGATGAGAGAAGCTGTATGAACTCGACCTCTCTTGTTTTTCTAAATATGATTAGTTCATCATTCCTGATTCAGCCTATTATGAATAAACATGTTTGCAATGACAATTAGAGATCATAGTTGCTTATGCCATGCTTGATTAGCTATGAGTTATAATGGTTTACCTTGCGTGCCAACATGCTATTAAAATGGTTGTGATGTGGTATAGTGGGGTGGTATCCTCCTTTGAATTATTTAAGTGACTCGACTTGGCACATGTTCATACATGTAGTTGAAACAAATCAACATAGCCTTCACGATATTTATGTTCATGGTGGATTATATCCTACTCATGCTTGCACTCGATGTTTATTAATTTTAATGCATGTTCATGACTGTTGTCGCTCTCTAGTTGGTCGCTTCCCAGTCTTTTGCTAGCCTTCACTTGTACTAAGCGGGAATACTGCTTGTGCATCCAATCCCTTGTTATGCGGTATCTACCTGCCGTTCCAAGTAAATTTGTATGTGCCAAACTCTAAACCTTCAAATGAAATTCTGTTTTGTATGCTCGAATAGCTCATGTATCAACTAGGGCTGTCTGTATCTTCCATGCTAGGCGGGTTATTCTCAAGAGGAGTGGACTCCGCTCCTCACTCACGAGAAAATGGCTGGTCACCGGGATGCCCAGTCCCATGCTTTATGCAAACTAAATCAAAATAATTGCAAACAAAACTCCCCCTGGGACTATTGCTAGTTGGAGGCACTCGTTGTTTCGAGCAAGCCATGGATTGATGCTTGTTGGTGGAGGGGGAGTATAAACTTTACCATTCTGTTTGGGAACCGCCTATAATGTGTGTAGCATGGAAGATATCGCCATCTCTTGGTTGTTATGTTGACAATGAAAGTATGCCGCTCAAAATATTATTTATCTCTGATTCAAAACCGAGCTCTGGCACCTCTACAAATCCCTGCTTCCCTCTGCGAAGGGCCTATCTATTTACTTTTATGTGGAGTCATCACCCTCTTATTAAAAAGCACCAACTGGAGAGCACTGCTGTCATTTGCATTCATTACTGTTAATTTATATTGGGTATGACTATGATTGGATCTCTTTTGCCATGAATTACAATGTCTAGTCAGTCCTTGATCTTTAAAGGTGCTCTGCATTTATGTTTTGCGGTCTCAGAAAGGGCTAGCGAGATACCATCCTGTTATATCATATTATGATTGTTTTGAGAAAGTGTTGTCATCCGAGATTTATTATTATTGCTTGCTAGTTGATTATGCCATTGATATGAGTAAACATGAGACCTAAGAGTTATTGTGAATGTGGTTAGTCATAATCTTTGCTGAAAACTTGAATGCTGGCTTTACATATTTTCAACAACAAGAGCAAACAGAGTTTGTAAAAGTTTTTCTTTATGACTTTCAGTTTATCAACTGAATTTCTTGAGGACAAGCAAAGGTTTAAGCCTGGGGGAGTTGATACGTCTCCGTCGTATATACTTTTCCAAACACTTTTGCCCTTGTTTTGGACTCTAACTTGCATGATTTGAATGGAACTAACCCGGACTGGCACTGTTTTCAGTAGAATTGCCATGGTGTTATTTATGTGCAGAAACAAAAGTTCTCGGAATAACCTGAAACTCCACAGAACTTATTTTTGGCAAATAATAAAAATACTGGAAGAAGAATCCACGTCAGGGGGGCCTCCACCTGTCCACAAGGGTGGGGGACGCGCCCCCCTGCCTCGTGGGCCCCCTGACGCTCCACCGACCTCAACTCCAACTCTATTTATTCGTGTTCGGGGAGAAAAAAGCAGAGAGAAGGATTCATCGTGTTTTATGATATGGAGCCGCCACCAAGCCCTAAAACCTCTCGGGAGGGCTGATCTGGAGTCCGTTCGGGACTCCGGAGAGGGGAATCTGTCGCCGTCGTCATCACCAATTTCATGATGCTCACCGCCGTGCGTGAGTAATTCCATCGTAGGCTTGCTGGACGGTGATGGGTTGGATGAGATTTATCATGTAATCGAGTTAGTTTTGTTAGGGTTTGATCCCTAGTATCCACTATGTTCTGAGATTGATGTTGCTATGACTTTGCTATGCTTAATGCTTGTCACTAGGGCCCGAGTGCCATGATTTCATATCTGAACCTATTATGTTTTCATGAATATATGTGAGTTCTTGATCCTATCTTGCAAGTCTATAGTCCCCTACTATGTGTTATGATCCGGCAACCCCGAAGTGACAATAATCGGGACCACTCCCGGTGATGACCATAGTTTGAGGAGTTCATGTATTCACTATGTGTTAATGCTTTGGTTCGGTACTCTATTAAAAGGAGGCCTTAATATCCCTTAGTTTCCATTAGGACCCCGCTGCCACGGGAGGGTAGGACAAAAGATGTCATGCAAGTTCTTTTCCATAAGCACGTATGACTATATTCGGAATACATTCCTACATTACATTGATGAATTGGAGCTAGTTCTGTGTCACCCTATGTTATGACTGTTACATGATGAACCGCATCCGGCATAGTTCTCCATCACCGATCCAATGCCTATGAGCTTTTCACATATTGTTCTTCGCTTATTTACTTTTCCGTTGCTACTGTTACAATCACTACAAAACCCAAAAATATTACTTTTGCTATCGTTACCGTTACTTCCATACTACTTTGTTACTAAATACTTTGTTGTAGAGACTAAGTTATCCAGGTGTGGTTGAATTGACAACTCAACTGCTAATACTTGAGAATATTCTTTGGCTCCCCTTGTGTCGAATCAATAAATTTGGGTTGAATACTCTACCCTCGAAAACTGTTGCGATCCCCTATACTTGTGGGTTATCAGCTGCCGGCGCTCGGTCCCGAGCCGACACGGCGTGGCTCCATCTATGTCGGCATCGCCGGCCACTTCCTCCACGGCGTAGCTCCCTCGGCGGCGACGTCCACATCAGTAGGAGCATCCTCACCGGCCAACCCAATCACGCTGAGATCGACATGGCTTCGCCAAAGAGGTTGTACACTTCTTGTGGTTTGACTTAATCTCAACATGCTTCTTTGCATCCTGTGATCTTCCAATTCTTGTGAACCAAACACCCAGATTGGCAGAAATCCTGTGTTTTTAAATTCTCTGTTTTGCACGTGCATTCCTATCCTATTCCTGTCTATTTCCTATCCCTACATTGTTAGAATCCTCAAATTCAAACAAGCCCTTACACAATTACTTCTGTTACATATATGTGTCAAAGAAAACCTTGTGTGGTTTGTCCTGCTCCTGCGGTGCTGTGTTCCACCCCAGCTCAGCTGCTCCAATGACGGAAGGGTTTACCACAGTAGGGATCCGCTCTCCAAACTGTCTTTCGCCGCCTCAGATCTTCTTCCCTGCCGCCGGCAGCCACGACAACTGCGTTACCATCATCAACTGAGCAGATGACCTTGAGGACTACACGGGTCCGCAAGAGAGGTCGCACTCTTCCGTATCTCCTTATGTTATGCATCACTTAATATGATGACATGCTACTTTATCATCGTGTTCACCTATTAGACTCCGACTCAGCTCCAAACTTATGCTGAAACTTGAGTTTTTAAATGGTTGTGGGGTACATATTGGGGCAGCAATCAGTACTATCTATCTACTATCTGGTTAATCTCGGCTGTCTACTATGAGTTTCATGTTGGGTGCAAACAAAAATTAAAGGAGCCATTATCTGTATTTTTTAACTAAAGCTATTATGTGCCTGCTATCATTTGTTTTTGGTCTATCCATAGTTTGCTACCATCACTCTGGATTTGTGCATGCACTCCTTACATAATCTCACTATGTTTTATTCCTATGCATGTTAGTTATTGTACACAATGTAACTGAACATGTAGAGCAAAAGAGACGAGCCTTGTGTGGCAATAAAATTTCATGCAGACGTCGCTCCATGGTGGGCGCAAAGGCAGCCCCCCTCCACCCATTTCGGATCATAATCAAGAGGAAGATAACTGTTCTGAGGGGGATTCAGAAGCAGAAGATCACTCCTATTTACCCCATGAGGTCTTCGCTCTAACTTGGCATGCTGATGTTGGTAATATCATGCATATGGTGCCTTGCATTGCTTACTGTATACATCAAAGATGTCATCTGCTTAGTTTAGACATGCTTTGTGTCAATGCCATCTGTTTAGTTTCTTTATCGTATATGTGAATCATCCAATGCCATCTTGTTTAGCCAGGCATCATATATGTGAATTTTGCAATGCCACCCTGGTTAGCCAGTCATCTTATATGTGAATTATATCATGACATCATTTTTTATTACGTGTTAAATTTGTCAACAATTTTAGTACATTCAATTACTCTTCCTGTGCATCAGCCATTCGGCACGGTCATGGAAAAATCTGGAGTGGAAA